>NC_050575.1:375678433-375978433 GCF_011100635.1 Trichosurus vulpecula | reverse complement strand
TCCAAGAATCTGGGCATTTGATGAGGATAAGATTGATATTTTTATACAGAAAGTCTGTGGGAAAATATGTATGGGATTAAGAAGTGACAAGTAGCCTGGGCCGATCTGGAGGTGACAGAGAAGGGGTCTGGGTGGGTTTGGAGGTCCACAATGAAAGGACAGTTGAGAGCATTATTGGCTGGGGTAGGCCAGATACTTCAGGAGAACACCAGAGCTCTGGGCTCCTCAAACTTATGGGAAAGTTCAAAGGCCCTTTTTTAGGGGTCCCAGTGCTCCATCAGCCCCATCAGGTCCATACACATCAGCAAACTGCCAGTGATCTGTGACACACAGAAAAAACGTTAAAAACTCCTAGACTGGATGGATTCGAAATGAAAGTCCCTTCCAATTCTGATCTTATGCTTTTCTTCCCTGTTTTATCAACTAGACTTTAAATTCCCAGGGGGTGGGGGTAGATGCTATACTTTAACTTCCTTGTCATATCCCTCCCCACCCACAAAGGAATTATCAAAGTCCAGTACATGACAATTAGTCAGTCAGCCAATAAACCTCTCTTACCATTTATCCTGAAGTGATTTTAGTGAGCCTGTAGACCAGGGGTCCACAGGTACCTAAGGTATTTTTCAGAGTATCGGCAAACTTGAATAGGGAAAAAAATAATCTTTATTTTCAGCATACAGCACAATGCCTGGCACATAGGAAGTACATAATAAATGTTTGTTTACTGATTTACTAACCTCTAAATGAAATTTAAAATTTCCTTCGATCATTAAAAACGTGATTCTGAGAAGAGGTTGCTAGATTTTACCAGACTTCCGAAGGGGTGCAGGACGTTAAAAACAATGAAAAACTCCTGATCTAATCCTACCCCCTGGTTTTATATGTCAGGAAAATGGGGCCCAGAGACCATAAGTGACTTGTTCAAGATCACACAAGAGGCAAGAAATTAAGAGGATTGAACCTCAGGTCTCTTTGAGTCTGAATAAAGTTCTTTTTCCAGGTAGGATTGCTGTTTTTTGTCTGTCATTCTCAAAGAGGACCAATGACATCATAAGGGTGATATCTTGAAAGATGGAGAGATTGAGAGAGAATGAGACAGACAGAGGCAGAGGCAGAAACAGAGAGAAACACACAAAGAAATAAGCAATAGACAGAGACAGAGAGTGAAAGAGAGACTGACAGACAGACAGATGGGGTGGGGGATGGTTATATTTAAAAACATTAGATTGAAGAGCAGATTGCTGTTCCTTAGGAGCTTTATCAGAGCTGGCTGCTCATTCTGCACCTGAAGTCATAATCGCCCATTTGTGATGGCATGCTTTCAGTGGCAGCCAGCTCCCACCACCCTTGCCAGGTGGCTTCCATAACTTCAGGCCCCCATGCCCTTTCTTTTTCTTAGCGGGGTTCTCACTGAAGTCAGAGGCAGAGTTGGGCCTGTGACCAGAGGCAGCTCTTCAGGTACAGAAAGCCCAGTAAGAACAGATGGACTCTTGAAAGCCGACTCTAGCTTTCCCACAAATATGATTAATATTAATTAAGAAAGGAAGCAGCAGAGAGGAGCTCAGCTCCCAAAGCAGAATGCACTCACTCTGACTTTATTGGGAGCCAAACAGAAGGTCTTTAATTGTGCTTCAGAAACCATCATCACTGAGTCAAGAATGTTTCTTGTACCTCATTTAGAAAAGGATGTGCCTCATTTAGAGAGTGGGAGGAGGGGGAAGAACATCGAATCTGTATCAATACAAGTGGCTCCAAATCAGAGCTCATCCATTCACTATCTGTGTGGTCCTGGACCTTTCTGGTCTCAGTTTCCACATCTGGAAAATGCGAGTATGACTCAAGATATGACTAAAGTTCATTTCATGTCTCAGATATTATGTTCCATTTTTTTGCAGGGGGGAAGGCAAAGCAATTGGGATTAAGTGACTTGCCCAAGGTCACACAGCTATTAAATGTGTCAAGTATCTGAGTCCGGATTTGACCTCAGGTCCTCCTGACTCCAGGAACGGTGCTCTACCCACTGCACCACCCAACTGCCCCAATCCAATGATTTCTGTAATTTTTCTGACTCTATCCTGGGACCTAGAGTTTTAGACACTCCTCTTTATCCAGGAGGAAGTTTTAGTCTATCAGCTAAATTATTGGTCTGAGAGTCAGAAGGACTTATGTTCAAACCTTGCCTCAAATACTAATTGAGTGACTCTGGGAAGTCATTTAACCTTTTAGCACATGGCACATGGTAAGAGCTTAAAAAGTGCTAGTTGACTGACTCCAAGCCTCAGTGTCCTCATCTCTAAAAGGGGAATAATAATAGCATCTGCCTTCCACGGTTGTTGTGAGGATTAGATAAATAGCACATGTAGACCACTTTGTAGACCTTAAAGTGCCAGATAAATGATCGCCATTATTAAGATCACTATCTTTTAAAGCCTAGCTTAAACGCCATTTCCTCCAAGCCTTTTCTTATACCTTCCCTCTATCTTTTGTCACTTGTCCACGTGTTTTATGATTTTTTTCCTTCCTCATGTACCACTTTATTTGCATCTCTCTGATACACTTGTTTTTGTTGTTTAGTAGTTTTAATCATGTCCTATTGGGGTACTCTGGGCAGAGTGGAGTGGTTTGCCATCACTTCTCCAGCTCATTTTACAGATGAGGAAACTGAGGCAACAAGGATTGAATGACTCGTCCAGGGTGGCATGGCTAGTAAGTGTCTAAGGCTAGATTTGAACTCAGGAAGATGAGTCTTTGTGACTCCCAGCCCTGCACTCTATCCACTGCACCATCTCATTGCCCTCTGATATAGGATATTAGGATGTATTAACCATAGGCGAGCTAAATAGTTCTGAATGATTAATAGGACCTGGGCCCCATCAACCAGAGGGCAGAACCCTTGCCTCTATAATCTGTACATCTCTCTCAGAGTCTAGCACAATGCTCTGCACACAGTAACCACTCAATCAATATCGGCCAAACAATCATAGGATGATGATGATGATTTGTTGAATGCACATGTGGTTTCCTAACAACTTCAAACGTCACATATCCGATATTTGCAATGTGTTCTGGGCTGGGGTTTCGAGAAGACATGGTCTTCAAGAAAATGCCAGATGACCACTTGTCCAATACGTTGTAGTTTCTATTCATTTCAGATTTGAGATGGCCACTGAAGTCCTCTCCACATTTCAAACTTCTGAGATTTCTGACTTCTGTTCCAGGCCTTCGTGTTGATCCAAAATTCAGTAATTTCACTGGGCTTTAAATTAGAAGAAAGGATGCTGGGAACTGTTCACTGCATGTCTCTTGAGGCTGGACAAGGGTTTGGGATGGTGTTTCGCAGGAGAAAGCCCCATCTTTCACACTCTCAGACCAATCATGGTTCTCTGTCTCACTAAGAGCACAGCTGTCAGGATGATTACTTCAAGCTTATCTGGCCTAATAGAAGCACATTTTTCACCCTTCCACCTCTTTATAATGATTTGCCCCCCAGTTACTGAAAAGAAAATGTTGCACAGATTTCAGAGGATAGTATTTTCAATTTCAAAATAATGATACTTGGTTCAAGGTACCCTGATAATCCTTTATAAAATAAATAGTACTTAATGTCAAAGAATTATAAACTACACACTCACATGTGTACATTCACACACTTAATACATGCATGTGTACATGTACACACATATGCATTTTATAGGTACACATACTTCTTTTCTGTACTTGATGCAAGATTTGGGTTAGAAAATCACTAATGTTTGGGATCCTACCCACTTTACCGTGGGTGAGGAAAGCACTTTGAAAGCCTACATACTATACAGGTTGGTGATTAGTAAATATAACAGCTATAAGAATAATACATTTATTATTTTCATCATTTTCTTTATTCAATTCAATACTTCAAAGATCAGAGGTTTCTTCTATGGGGACCCCCAATCTACCAATGTAGATCCTAGGGTTTCCAGGCCTGCCTAAGTAAATTTTTAAAAATTTTATTTTTAATTTATGGAATAAAACAAGCATCTCCATAACATAGTACAATAAAAAAGATGATTGCACATGAAATTGCAAATCTATTCTGCACAACTTGCTATTCCTTTCAAATATACAACAAAATTATTATGTAAATTTCTTTTTTTTTCTTCCCTCTCCCCCACCCCAGCCCTAGAGATGGCTGCCATTAGACACAAATAGGTGTATATATGTGAAATTATTCTACACATGCTTCTATTTATCAGTTCTTTCTCTGGCTACAGATAGAATCTTTCTTCATATGTCCTTTATAGTTAATTTAGGTATTTGTAATAGTTAAAATAGTTTATATGCTCAAAGTCACTTTTAAGCTGTTACTGTATACAATAATTAAATTTCTTTTTAAAATAATTTTTGGTTATATTTTATTTTTACATCAATTATATTCCCAAATGGATCCCTTCTCCTCTCCTGGGAGTCACCCCTTCCAAAAAATAAGGCTAAAAAGAGGGGAAAAGAGATTTAGCAAAACTAACAAATGGATGGAAAATGTCTGACCTTTGATACAATGTTCCATACTCAGAGTTTCTCATTTCTCTTCTTAGGGATCCTATTTAGTTATTATAATTTGCCAGGTCTGATTACTTTGTTGTTGGTGTCCTTTTCATTTATATCACTGTAGTTATGGTGGGCTTCCTTTTTTCACGTGTAGTTACATCTTCCCAAGCTTCTCTGTATTCATCATATTCATTTCTTATAGTACAGTAATATTCTATCACATTCATGTGCCATAACATGTTTAACCATTTCCTAAATGATGCCCATTAAGTTTATTAGAAATTCCTTGGTGGCTAGCCCTCAGGTGATGCCCCTTTCCATCACTGGAGACGAAGGGTATGGGCCAATGAGGATGTTCCCTTAGGGTATGTCAGCTCACCTGGTCTAAGCGGCACATACACCCTTCACACTCAGCCACTGTGTTCCTGACATTACAGCTATGCAGTCCATCCCCAGGCCTATCCTTGAAGTCTTTCCAGTTCAGTAGAATATCCATAAGCCTGGGCTCTTATGGTAGAGTTTTAGAGAACCCAGGATTCCCTTCACACCATGATGAAGCATCATATGGCGACTTGAAGAATAAGCTGGCAGTCTCAAGTGACCCCTTTGTGCTTTATGCAACCTAATGCCACAGCCTCTTGGAACCTTTATGTCCTCATGAGGGAAATGGGAAAAATAGTCTTTGCCTTGCTTCCCTTATGGGGCTGTTGTGAAGAAAGAGCTTCTTTAAATCACCATAGGAGTTTTTATTATTTGGGATAAAAAATTTTCTAGAAATGTCTTCATGACTAAAAAAATATTAAGTCAATAACATTTTCTCTTCATAGAGCTGTGCAATAGGACATTTTCTATATTAGTTTGTCTTATTAGCTTTATCCCATATCAATGCAGACATTTGGGCTTTTAAAAGCTCAGCATGTCCTAGCTGGGTCTCCTTAGTGCTTTGAAAGTGTGTTTGTCCTGTCATTGGCTAACAATCACCACCTGCAAGGGTTCTTCTCTGCCCGGCCACTTGCTAATTGTAATTCAGTCAAATTGGACAACTCCACATTCCTCAAACCAGCCCCAACGCTATTTTGCCTCTCTATCTTTGCTTACTCTGCTGCCCTGTCTGAGAATGCCCTTCCCAACCCTTGTGATGCCATATTGTATTCTTCCTTTCTTTTAAAACAAATCTCTAATGCTACCTTTTCCAAGAGAGTAATGTGACTCTATTTAGAGTTTTCTTGGCAAAGACACTGAAATGGTTTGCCATTTCTCTCTCCAGATCATTGCACAATAGTGGAAACTGAGGCAGGTAGAGTTAAGTGACTTGTACAGTGTCATTCAGCCAGTAAATGTCTGAGGCTAGATTTGAACTCTGGAAGATGAGTCTTTCTGACTCCAGACCCATTACTCCATCTACTATACCACCTATGTGTCCAATAATATTTTTTTTTTGGCAGGGCAATTGGGATTAAGTGACTTGCCCAAGGTCACACAGCTAGTACATATGTCAAGTGTCTGAGGCCGGATTTGAACTCAGGTCCTCCTGACTCCAGGGCCGGTGCTTCTCTCACTGCGCCACCTAGCTGCCCCCAATAATATTTTTAAAAGCATTAAAAAATAGGATTTGCAAGGAAACTAATTATATTGAAATATAATTATTATAATGGAGGCAGGCTATGGATCCTTCTAACTTGTCTCTGGACATTTCTTCTTGCTTTCACCACTGACCTAGTTTCATAGTTTCCTTTCTGCTTCCTATGATTGTGAGCAATCAGGTAACAATTGAGGAAAGTGTGTTTTAAACTTTAAAACACTATAGAAATCCAAGGTTATCACTCAGCTTGATCCCGGCTGACAGCCTGACTGGCAATACCAGGTAACATAACACAGAGGTCTTGGTTGCTGGAACCTGATGACTGGACTTCTGCTCTGTTGGCTGAACACCAACTGTTGTGGGTATGGCAGGGGCCATCATTCAACATCAGAGGAGATTACTGAGGGCTGGGGTAGTCAGGGAAGACTCCCTTGAGGAGGTAGGACTTGTGTAGGTCCTTGAGGGACAGATGGGATTTAGAAAGAATGAGAAAATGTCCAGTGAAAGCAATGGCATAATTGAAGAGAAGGTAGGAATCTGCACGATGTCCTTAGGGCTTTATTTGTGGAGACTGGTTGGACTAGAATGGATGGAGTATCTGTGAAAGTAAGGGAGAAGTGAGAGTTACTTGAAGGTGGGGAGATAAATGGGACATTGGGTGGGAAGCAGATTATCACAGTCATCCTAAGGATTTTAGAGTTAGGAGACAACTTAGACATCATTTAATTCAAATCCAAACTAAGGCCCAGAAAGGGGAAGCATGGTGGGTATAATATAAAGAGTACTTGATTTGCACTCTGAAGACTTGCCTTCATAGTCTGGCCCTGTCGTTTACTAGCTTTGAGACCTTGAGCAAGTCATTTAACATTTCTGAGCCTCAACTTCTACTCCAAGGTCTTGGGAAGCAAGTTTTGCAATTACTAGATGGGGATTCAAATCCTGGTGCAGGCATGTACTACCTGGATGACCTCAGGTAAGTTATTTAAGCTCCCTGGTCCTCAGTTTCCCCATTTTTTAAAATGTGAGAGCTAGATTAGGTATAGTGTTGCTTGAACTCATTCTCAAGTGGAGGTGGTGGAGGCTGAATTCAGGATTCCTTAAATGTCTCTGAAGATTTTTCAAATGCTTTGGCTCTGATGTGTTTTGCATATTGCCAAGCATTTTTTAAACCCACATGTAATTTAAGGAACATTTAATCAATACCGTCTTGATTCATTTTTCTCTTAAATCATCAGTATTATTGTTCTGAAGAGCCTATTTGAAGTTCAGGAAGGCTTTTAAGAATTTTGAATAACCATTTTCTTTCCCTGGCTCCTGTTTTTTAAGTTTCCTTTCTTAAAGATATAGTTTCCAATAGATGAACAAGTCCCCGTGACTGTTTTCCAGTAGCTTAAATATTGTTCAGTGTGTATTAAGTAAAGAATACTCTTCCTCTTCATCTTCCTCCTCCTTGCCCTCCTCCTCCTCCTCTTTATATTACTCTTCCTCCTCTTCTTGCTCTTTTTTCTACTATTATGATGACTACTGCTACTACTATTACTACTACTACAACTACAACTACTACCACTACTATTATTATACTACAACTATAACAACTACTACTACTATTACAACTACTACTACTATTACTACTACTACAACTACAACAACAACTACTACTACTATTACTACTACTACAACTACAACTACAACAACTACTACTACCACCACTAATTACTAATACTACAACCACAACTACAACTACTACTACTACAACTATTATTACTACAACTACAACTACAACAACTACTACTATTACTACTACTACAACTACAACAACTACTATCACTACTATTACTACTACTACAACTACTACTACTGCTATCAACAGATCCCATTTCTATTGAATTTTATGGTTTGCAAGTCATTTTTCTCATAAGCACATTATGAGGTAGATAGTAGAAGTGTTAACATCCCCATTTTACAGCTGAGGAAACTGAGATATGACTCGCTTGTGGTGATATAGCTCTAGGCAGAACAAAGTCATAGCCAACAGTGCTCTGACCACACCACTAGGATATCCTGTCTCTCCATGGTCTCTTTCAGAAAGCAGTTACTGACTGGAGCTGTTTGCAAAAGATTATAGGTTGCTAAGTCTTGCTAGGATAACTCAGATGAGGATTTGCTAGTTACATGATTAAATGACCTGGGGTGTGCTAGAGCAGGAATAAAGCAGAGCTTGAGGAAATGGTAGGGTTGAGCAGGAGTTTTAAGGATGAGGAAGACGTGAACACGTTTGAAGATGGAAGGGAAAAATCAGTGGATGAGGAAAGGTAGAAGATTAGAGAGGGTGAGAGGTTTCAGTTTCCTAGAAAAGACAGGGAGACTTAAGATTAAGAGCATATTTAGAGAGATGGACCCTAGGAAGGAGAAACCTGACCTCATTATCAGAGTTTGGGGAAAAGGAGGAGAGAATGAGGAATGATGTGAAAGGATTTTGAAATGAAGAGAAGGGGAGAAGCGAGAGTTCATATGAATGGTTTTAATTTTTTTGGTAAAAGTAAGAGGCGAGATCCTCAGTTGAAAGAGTGGAGTGAAGGACAGTTTATTGTGGAAGACTTGAAGAGAGAAGGTTTGAAATAGTTTTTTTTTTCTGGTAAATGACATATGGAATCAATTATCGAGGAATTATAAGATTGCTTTCCCTGTGGTGAGGGACAGTTAAAATTGAAGAAAATGGAGAACATGACTTCCTCTAGCTTCATTTAGTAAGAGGAGAACTGGGTGGAAGAGGTAGATGGTGGGAGTAATACCGACTCAGGATTTGGCAATAGGACAATGAGATGAACTATTCAAGATGATGGCAATGTGAAGTATAATTAGTTACCTATAATGTGGTGATTGGCAAGGGAGGGAAGGTAATGGACTGAGAAAATACTGATTGGTGGATGGAAAAGGTGGAGATTTGGGCAAAGAATAGATCAGGCAGGGTGAGGCCTAGGGAGAGAAGGAAGGATAGGCTAGTTAGAGGAGTGTTAGATACTTTGAATAAGGAAGAAGATCATTCACGTGTAATGATGAATCTTGGATGTAACCATTTCCTCTGTGCATAAACAAGGTGGATTGAAGGATTTAAAGAGACTTAGGAATTCAAAGTTGAGAGAATTTGACAGAGCATTAACATGGATGTTGAAGTCACATAGAATAAGGACAGGAAATGAGGAAGAGAGGAAGGCAGTGGGGCATTTTCTGAACTCCTTGAGAAAGAAGGCAGAACAATAGAAAAGAAGGTAGAAGAAGAGCCCTCTTGGGTTTCACGTCCTTTAAGATCACTGTCAAATCTCAGTACTATCTATGCTTCAATGTCCTATGGCCCAAACTTTAAAAATCATTCATTCATTTTTTCCAATGTTTATTTAGAATGTGTACCAGACATGGCCAAGGTCTGGTTATTTTGTGGGACACAGTGATGAGTAAGACACTATCTCCTCCCTTAAGGAGTTTTCACTTTAGTAAGGGAGATAAAACCTATGTGCCCACATCCACATCCACATACGTATAATACCAAGTTACTCATTCTATAGAAAGGTACAAAAGGTTAATTCAATTGCAGGGAAAATAAGATTACTTCCAGATGGAGGGTGTGGGAGGACATGATTCATGAATGACAGGACATTTGAGCCAGGTCTTAAAGCATGAGTGTGATTGAACAGATGGAGCTAGTGCAAGGGAGAAGATGTAATGAAGAACATATAAACATATATATGTATATATGTATACACACACATATATACACAAAACAACACATGTGTGCATATATACTTAAGTGCATGTATATGTATGTATACATATATGCATATAAATATATAGATGTATATTAACAGCTGAAAGAAGCACATCCTTACTCCTGTCTGAACTCGTAGTATTTCAAGTGTGGTAGTGCAGTCAGAAGGAGGAATGACAGATCCAACCTGTGATCACACCCGCATATCAGGCATCCGGGAAACAAAGTGGTCAGAGTGCTAGGACTGGCTTCTGGGAGAACTGAACTCAAATCTGACCTGAGACACTTATTTGCTGTGAGGGGTAGCCCTGGGCAAGTCTCTTAACCTCTTTTTTCCCCAGTTTCCTCACCTGTAAAATGAAGATAATAATAGCACGTATCTCCCAGGCTTGTTGTGAGGATCCAATGGGTCATTATATTAATATATGATACCTAATTATGTTGATTATATATTTAATAATTTAATTATATACTATATTGATTATATACAATTATATATCTACATATTATGTATAAAGTGCTTAGAAAGATTAAAGTGCTTTATAAAGGTTGTTGATATTAGCAATAAATCAATCAATATTTATTAGGTACCTTATATGTGCCAGGCCCTGTGTTTAGCCCTGGAGATACAGAAAGAGACAAGTTATTATTATTGTTGTTGTTGTTGTTGTTGTTATATCAGTCTCAGACATGGCTGGGAAATACATGCAGCAGCCTAAGGAGACAGGATAAGTCAGATAAATGATCATCTCCCTGACAATCCTTGTATTAGTTTCCTGAGCCAGTTCTGAGTCCCTGGAAATGCCAGTATTCCTCCTGGTTTCTTTCTCCCCTTAACCCCTTGAACATAAGCATTTGAGAGAACTCAAGGTTACCAGCCTTGCCCAGCCTTTTGGTTTATACAATTTACGCCCTCATTTAGACCTGTTCTTCTTGCCCTAGGAAAGGATTGCTCCTCCTTGAGTCTCAGAAATTGCTCTAATTTCAAGGGGAGAGAGAGAGAGAGAGTGAGAAAGGGAGAGAGGGGGGGGGGATGGAGAGGATGATGATGATGATGATTGCCATCAGCGGCTGTGGCACAGAACTATCGCAGAGCTGGCCGTCTACAGATGATAATGATGATGATGATGTATGTATATATGTATGTAGATACTATACACTAGTAGGTAATAGGTTTTAATCCTTATGTCTATAGGACTTTAAGGTATACAAAGGACCTTCATCACAACAACCCTGAGAGTCACCCAGTATGAAGATAATTATTTTCATTTTGCAGAAATAGAAGTTCAACCTCAGAGAGATATGTGGCTTTCTCAGGGTCACCCAGTTACTACATGTTGGGGTTAGGGAACAGAGAAGGGAGAACAGCAAAAAGCTAGATATCCAAGGGAAGTAGAATGATGTGGCAAAAAGAGTAGTGGAATTGGAATCAAAAGGCCGGAGTTTGAATTCTGAATCTGCAACTCACTACCTTAGCAAGTCACTTCCTCCACTCTGGAGTTTAGTTTCTTTATCAGAATTATGAGGGTGTGGCACTCGATGACTTTAAGGTTATTTCTATGATCCCATAAATCCCCTGCTGCCCTTGATATACCCTCTCCCCAATTATTTAGGAATATGATAGTAGGTATGATGTTATGCGGTCCTCCAAATCAAACCCTAAATTCCCCTCTCTCCTGCAGTGCAGCCCATCTTGAAGTCACAGACACTGACTTGGAATTTTCAAGTACCCATTTGAAATCAAATGATTATTATTATTATTATTATTATGTTTTTGCTGTTCCCAGGAACCAGTCCTCGACTTTGGAGTCAGAAGACCAACATTCAAATCCTAGTTCTTTAACTTAATGCCTGTGTGATCTCAGGCAAATCACTTCTCTTCTTTAAGATTTAGTTCCTTATCTATAAAATGAGGGTATTCAATCTGATGGTTTCTAAATTGCCTTCCAGCTCTCAATGCTATGGGGGAAAAATACTGTGGCTAATGGTTAATAGAATTACACATTTTACCTGCACTTACGGTTAGTATCAAGTTTACGTCAAATCTAAAAATATTTCCTTCCTCGTCTCTTTTTTGAAGGGTGACCCCAAACACAAGCTGGACTCCACCACAGCCTACAAATGAATACACTTAACATATCTTGAAATATTAAAATGCATCATACGCCAGGAACAAGGTAAACATTGTCATTCCTGGCAAGGAAGATTGTATTGAAAAACCTGTTAGTGTGATTTATATCTTCAAAGGGCAAAAGGGCTGTTTGCTTTATGGAGGTTCCAGAAAACTAAGTTGGTTATGCTGAGTGGTTACACAAAATGTCGATGTTACTTATTGCTTGTACTGAGGGACACCTCCCCTCCCCACCCGCACCCTCCATGGGGTTTGCCACAATCCCTTCAGCAAGGTGCGCAGAATAGTGGAACAGTTAATAGAATAGACTTGGAGACAGAAGATCATGGTTCCAGTTTGAGTTCTGTCCTTTACTAAGCTATTTGGCTTTGGGTAAATCATTTCCTGTCTGAGTCTTGATTTCCTCTTCCATGAAAGGAGGCTGAATGGTATCTGCACTACTTACCTCACAAGGTGACAAAAATGCTTTGTATCCTGAAATGTGCTATAGAAATGTGAGTTAATCTGGTCCCTTCCTGTCTTCTTGTCCACTTCCCAAAGCCTTATTGCTTATGCTCCCCAAGGTTCTGTCCTAGGTCCTGATCTCATTTTTCCCTATGCTCTTTCCTTGGGCAAGATCATTCACTTCTGGCTTCAGCAATTATCTCTGCTGAATAAAAATAACCTTCAAATTTGCATCTGTAGCCCAATAATTTCCTAGGGGAACAAAACATTGATCTTCACCTGCTTCCAGGATATCCCTACCTACATATTCCAATGGTACCTCAAATGCATCATTTCCAAAACAGAGCTTACTTTCTTTTGTCCTAAATCTGTTCCTCCTTCCGAGTATTATATGTTGCTCCATGGCAATACCATTCACTCTGTATCTCAAGTTTAAATCTTAGAGATTATTGATGATGCCACCAAGAAGGAATAGCATACGTTTCATGTTCATGGGAGTTTAATAAATATTTTTTGAATTTAATTTCAATTCAATACAGCTCATTTCAACAACAACTACAACCACAAAGACTGAGGACCTACTATTTAGAAGGTGGTTTGCTAAGCTTTGGGAAAACAGAAAAAATGAATAATTCTTATACCATAAAGGAGTTAACATTTCCAGATTGGAGGTGGGAATCACATGACAGTTGTTAAAGATGAGTGTTGCTGCCCCTAACTGTATCAGTAAGGCAAGATTCATGACTTTGAGGATGACCATCAACATGCCTCTATGGCTCAGAATCACAAAGTATGAAAAACCCTGTAGGTAGAAGGCAGAGGAAGTATAATATTTATTTAGACACCAGAGGATCAGATCCTAAGACCAATAACTCCAATTCAATATAGCAGTAATGGTTCCAAAACCAGTAAGCTCACCTCGATGTAGCAACAAGGAAATTATAACGTAGTATTATCAAGGAACCAAGTCATCTTGTAACCTTCCTCCCTTCTGGGACCTCCCTGTAAACACTCGTGAATGCTAACTGTTTGTTTGCCCGCGTTCTCTCCCTGATCAATTCTCTGGTCTCCGAAGCTCCCTGGCTTCCACTCCACTCTCCACTCCACACTCTTTCTGCAGGTCTGAGTTCTTACTTCTCCTCCTTGTGCTGGATTCTGAATTCTAGCTTCTGACTTCTAACTTCTGAATTCTCAGTTCTCAATGGCTACCTTCTTGGTGCATATACTCTTTTTAGGACCAAAAGGCTTCATTCCCAATCAGCAATAGGGTGTGGGCCTGAGGCTTAGTGCCTAGTGAGTAAAGGCCTGCCTACAAACAAACCTCTAATCAAGCTTCCCTTAATTGACCCCACCTGAGGTCTATTGAGGGTGGCAAAGGTCTTTAATCACTGATTGGCATCACACTACCATATTAAAATGCAATTATGAAATCTTTAACAAAATAAAAATGCAATGGAATATAGATAATGTTAATATATGTTTTTCTAAGTCAATACGTAAGCCACAGGGAACTTTATCTATGGCTCAGTGACCCCATTTCTATTTGAGTTTGATACCACAGGTATCAAACAGGTATGCAAGATATTCCAAAAATTAGAGGGTAGTTTCAAACTATAATAACTTAAAACTTCCCTAAGACTTCTTGGACATTCTGTATAGTAACAATATGAGATTTAGAGTCCTTTAAAGTTTGCAAAGCTCTTCATATAGGTTACCTTACTTCCAGTTTATAGATGAGGAATCAGATTTAGAGAAATGTAATGACTTACAGGATCACACAGATAGCATTTGCCAGATGGTATATTCAAACCTAGGTCTTTAAATCCAGAGCTTGGTCCACTATTCCATGTTGCCTCCCTGCTCAGATTATCTATGGCAAGATAAATTAATATTTGGTGATTTAAGAAGAGAGAGAGAGACAGTTAACTACTGGGGAGATGAGGCAGGGATCTATCATATAGGGGATGGCATAGGACCTGAGCCTTGAAGGTTCCCAGGGATTCTAAGAGGTGGAAGAAGGTAAGGAGAGAGTGAATGCCAGGCATGGGGGACAGCCTATGCAAAAGCATGAAAGTGGGAGATGGAATGCGGAGTTAGCGAGCACCTAGTAACTGTTGAAGTTTAGGGGTATTGGGACTCTGAAATAGCAACATACAGATCCTTCCCAAATGAATTCGCCCCAAACCTTCTTTCAGCCAAAGACAAGGTTTATTGAAACACCAATAGAAGGCAGGAGTGATTCTAAAAATTTGCCATATTGGCCAAACTTTTAAGAAATCTGAGCATTGGCCAGACTCTTAAGGATTCTGAGCATTGGTGATGCTTATATTCACAAGCCAGGCAGATTGAATCCAAGCACTTTAATGGAGGCAAGATGGATCTTATATTCAGAAAGTTGTAGGAACTGAGGGCTCTAGATGGAATTAAGGGAATGATAGTTTAGGGTGGGGCCAGGTGCAGACAATGAAAGGGCAGTTGTTGTGTTTGTCCTTCATTTTAGAAGAGAACCATGACATCAGGAAAATGATGGCATAACTTGCAGTTGACTTTGATTTGAATGAGAGAGGGCTGTGCAAAGTCACCAGCTTCACTTTCTTCTCTAGAGCCATGTGAGTCCATGGCCTGATATTCAGCAAGATGACTGGAGATGGCCCAGGATGCAATGGGAGACCTTGGCCCTTGAAAGGGCAGTTAAGTAACTGGGAAGGGCTGATTGCCCCAGTTGAATGGCAGGGACCTGGGCCACCTGGGAAATTTCAGGGCTTTTGCTTTTTGGATCCAGATCCCAAAGACATGGCCTTTTCCTTTTGGGGGTTCAGATCCTATTCCTATCAGTAATTTAGTTTGACTGGAATGAAGGGTGGATAAAGGGGAATAATACGACATATGTGGAGAAAAGTGGGTGGGATTCCTTTCAGTAGAGGTGAGAGACTATTGGATCCGAATTTTGAATACATTAACAGGCTTAATCACTGTATAAATTATTTTTCTTTGTTACAAGAGAAGATTCAATTTCATGGGCAGGGTAGGAAAAGGAAGGGGATATTTACAGAAATAACTTATGTTAAAACAAGAGGCACTAATAAAGCTTTTTATTTTTAAAGAAAAGTATGTGGGATCTAAGTTATGAAGGTATTTGTAAGCTAGGCTGAGGCTTTGTATTTTATTTTAGAAGGAATAGGGAGACATTCTAGATTCTCAGGAGACATTCTAAACATCATCAAAGCTGGAACTCAGGAATATTAATTTGTAAGCTAAATGGAGGATGGATTGGAGACAGGAGAGACTAGAGGCAGGAAGATCAATTAAAAGGTAATTGCAGGAGCCTGGGTGAGAGTTGATGAGGGACTGAACTAGGCTGGTTGCCTTGTAATTGGAGAAGAGGTGACAAACAGGAGACATGTTGTGAAGGTAGGATCAACCAGATTTGGCAACCCTTTCAACATTGGATGCAGAGGGAAAGAGAAGAGTCAGGACTAAATCAGAGGATCAAAATTTTAGAGCTGGAAAACACAATGGAGATCCCTACTCCAAAATATTATACTACATATCATAATAAGCTCAAAAATGGATAAATATCTTGAAAGTAAAGGTCATACCGCCCCTCCCCCCACACACACACTCACTCACTCACACATACATACATGGAAGAGAACAAAATAAGGTAACCTTAACAACTACAGTTAGGGGGAGACTTGTTAATCAAACAAGAAGTCGATGAGATCATAAAAGATAATACAGACAATTCTGACCACATAAAATTTAAAAAGCTTTTGCTCCAATAAAATCAATGAAGATAGAATTAGAAGAGAAATAGTGGGGTGGGAAAATATTCGCATCAAATTTCACCAATAAAAACTCAGATTTTCAAAATATACAGAGAATTGACACACCAAAAACCATTCCCTCTTCAAAGTATGTGAATACTTTTTCCAAATGAAGAATTCTACACTATAAATGACTATATAAGAACATGCTTCAAATCACTGACAGTAGGAAAACACAAATCAAAACATATCTCAACCTGATCTCAGAAAAAATGGTAAAGATGATAAAAAATTTGGAATAGTTACCATTGGAGTGGCCATAAGTAGAGGCCCACTGAGGTATTATTGATGGATATCAATAGGTAGGAGGGACAATTAAAGAGTAGGCACCTTAGGCATCTGGGTAGTGCAGTGCGTAAAGTGTTGGACTTAGAATCAGGAAGTTGTTGTTTATGTTTAGTCATTTTTCAGTCACATCTGACTCTTTGTGACCCCATTTGGGGTTTCCTTGGCAAAGATACTGGAGTGGCTTTCCATTTCCTTCTCCACCTTAGACATTTACGAGCTGTATGACCTTGGGCAGGTCACTTAATTTCTATCTTCCCTCAGTTTCCTCAATAATAATAGTACCTGTTTCCCAGGTTTGTTGTGAAGGTCAAATGAGATATTGTTTAGCACAATTCCCGCAACACAGTAGGTGCTTAATAAATGTTTGTTCTCTTTCTCTTTTTTTGATATCTTTGATGAGCAATTAGCTTTTACAAAGAGATATTTACTACAAAGATATAACAAAACAAGGATTACAAAACATATCTCTTAAACCAGGAGGGTACTCTTCCCCTCAGTCACCTTCATCCCTATGAAAAGTGGGTGGAAACTCTGAGTGGTTGCTATAATGCTTTTAGCCCACTGATTTCACTTAATGATGTGGTAAAGCCACCTACTGAGTTGTTCCTTTGTCACAGAATATGAGTACCTGGGTCATTTCATTGCTGGCCTTGATCCCTCTGGTATTGGACAAGCTATGCTGGTATTTCACTTGGCTCAATTGCCAGAAATTCTGGTATAAACTTTGGTTCCTAGAACCGTGGTACTCTCCTCACCTTTTGATGTTGACAAAGTTGTAGTTGAATCTATTCCAACTCCAACACTCATTCATCCAAGAACAAGAAAGAATGAAATGCAGCATAGACCCCAGTAATAACAGGAACATGTATTCACAGGCCACATGGAGTTTGCCCAGATAGGGAGATAAAGAACCAGGGAATCTCTCTCCACCCAGAGGCTTGTAGCATTGTATCCTCTTTACTGGAACACGGCCAGGGACAGAGATTTCTTTGGCTAACTATAGTGCCTTTTGACAAACCAAAGGTTTTTTTTTTTATGATGCTCTAGGTAGACAGGAGACAATCACAGAATACTTGCTCATACTCTGGAGTGGAAAACTATCCTCTTCCTGTGTTATAATGAATTTTCAGAAGCAGATTGATCACATATCTATGTGGGTGGCAGCAGATGGAGAAATGAACACATTCAAAGAATTGGACTCTCATTAGTTAGAGCAACTTTACATAATCAAACTTACACAAGTAATTTTTTTTTTTCTCAAGTGTTTAATTTCCTCTTTTTGTAATGAGCTAGGTGGTACAATGTATAGAATGGTGGGCATGGAGTCAGGGAGACCCAAGTTCAAACCCACCCTCCAACACTTACTAGTTGTGTGACCCTGGGCAAGTCACTTAACCCTGCTTGCCTCAGTTTCCTCATCTTTAAAATGAGCCGGGGAAAGCAATGGAAAATCACTCCAGTATCTTTGCCAAGAAAACTCCAAATGGTGTCACAGTGTCATACACGACTGAACAACAAAAAAGTGACATCTTTACAATAAGCATCAAGCTTTATACAGTAAGTTGAGTTTGTTTATCCTCTTTCTCTAAGGATTCAAAATCATTTCTCTGATCAGAATTTATTGCCAATGTTATTCTTGCAACAGTTGATGAATGTAAGCAGAGCACTTGAAGACAAGAGATTAACAAAACTCCAGTAGTTTGGTTATATATGGAGACTTTGCAGGTAGGCTTTGATTACTCTAAGACAATTATTAAAAAAAATACTTTGGTCTTTGAAGAGAACCTGAGTGATAAAGAATGACACTGGGTTTTAGAGTAATATCTGAAGTCACATGAGCCTCTCTGAAGTCATTTTATACTCTTAAATGAAAAGAGAATGCTTTCCTACATCTCATTAATGCAAATTCAGTCCAGCAGAATTCAGTGCTTTAATATAAACTCTTAACTCTTCAAAGGTCTCCTCAGTCCAGGCTGGATACAATACCTATATAAAGTATTAACAGGGTTCCTCTAGATCCCATGGGAGTACAGATTTAGGCAGTATGGTTCAATGGAGAGAGCAATAAAATGGGAGACAGGAGGACAACATGATATAATGGAAAACATAGTGTTTGGAATGAGAGTCAGAGGACTTGGGTTCAGTTTTTGACCATCACTTGCTGATTGTGAGACCTTAGACGAGATCTCTCTGGGACTCAGTTTCCTATTTAATAAATTAAGAGAATTGTACTAGAAGATGGCCTTCGAGATCTCTTTGAGCTGTAATGATTTCAAAGATTAAATAGCAGTACAATCTTGGACAAACCTCTGAGGATTAATTTCTTCATCTGTAAAACTGAATAATAATTCTATTATCCTCAGGGTTGTTGTGAGGACAGTGGTACATGAACCATTTGGTGCTATAGAAGCATGAACTTCAAAAAAAACTATTATAAGAATGACTAAGTAGGTACTATGCCTGTGGTTATTGAAGTGAGGGTATGCAGGGATTTATCCAATTAGACTCAGATGGCCCATGGTGTCCCCACTCACCAGGAAATTCTGCCTTCTTTGTTTCACTCTGTGTTTCAGAGGAATATATCAGCATAATTTTATTCTATACAGTTCTTTTCTCAAGGTCATACTGATATTTAAGGGCAGTCTTAGTTTTTGAACCTAAACCTTTAAAATCATAGGATCACAAATTTAGAGTAAAAGAAACTAAGACTAAATGCATTAATACAACCACTTTCAGACCCACATAACTCACAAACCAATCTATAGACATTCTTCAAAGCCAGGAGTTCCAGAAAAGCATTTTGGATATATCAGTTTTCATCTTAGGGAAGTAGTAAGCATTGCTAAAGTTGCTCCACTTTATTGTCACTCCTGAGCCCCCATCAGTGTGCCACCCTTTATCAACCAGCTGTTAGGCTCCATTAGCTTTCAGAATAAGGAATTTACTAAGAAGGTATAGTAAGAACAGTTAGAACAAAACATCCTTCACTTGACCCCCTCCAATGCCTGGGGCAATTCTCTCAGAGATATACATAGTGTCCAGAAGAAGAGTAGGCTTAAACCTAGAGAGTGACAGTGGTAAAGCAGAGGTAAGGTAGAGAACACATGTGGCAAAGGAAGACCTCACAGCCCCTAGCCCTAAAAGTACTTTTTTCCCTTCATGGAGTCCTCATGAATTTCTCTTTAGGCATAATACTCTGTTGGGCTCTGAGGATTGGTAGCTTTCTATGAATCAAAGCTAACAAATCTCTCCTTCATGAAGGATCATGATCCCTGAAGCCACCATCATTCTCCAATGACTATTCAAATTAATCTATAGGCACTTACTGTCTCCAGCAGTCACTTCTGTGATCTTTGGTCATACTGAATCTAATCACTAGGGGTACCTCTGGTGAAACCTCTAGATCTCAAGAACTCATTAAATCTCTTGGGTACCCCAATATCAGAATATTCATTTGCCTTAGATCAGGAAAGAAGAAACACACATACACATACACACACACACACACACGCATACACACACACAAATAAGGGTTCCATGTGTTCATATACAAATGGCAGCTGAGTAGAGGTCTATGATCAATTGTTTCCCCCCTATCTGGCATCTTAAAACAATATTGCCTCACTCCAAGCCAGGAACAAGAAACTACTGAGAGACAGGTAGATCACACCTTTTCTATGCACACTCAGTTTTGGCTCAACACCTCCTGAGTCAATGGTTCTTATTCCATAGTTAATTAGCACATTTTTCATCATTACTTGGTACTAACCATTCTGCCACTCATAGCTGGAAGTAGGCTCATAAAATTTCTAACATGGTTGAATTAGAAGAAGGGAAGAAATATCTGTACATTCTGTATATAAACCACTAGGAAAGGGAAATCCACTTATGCTCCTTTGGTTACATTTGTAACATACAGAAGCAGAAACCAAATCCCAAAGAGGGAACTGACTTGCTTAAATTCATATAACTAAGAAAATAGCAGAGCCAAGATTTGAATTTGGGCCCGTTTACCCCCAAAAGCCAATATTCTTTCGATTAGACCACACTGTTCCTTAGCCGTTGGGAGGGGTTCTTGGCAGACTCCTATATTGCTTTGTTCAATATGCCTACAAGAAATAACTCATAAATGAGATAATAAAGCCCTTGCTGAATTTAAAAGCCCTCCATACATAAATGCTAAGCCACTATGAGAAGATTAGCTTCTCCCCCAGCAGGAGAGGGATTATCAAGCAAATACATAAAGTCCCTCTTACAGCAGGGTGCTCACCATGAATAATCCATAAATATTAATTGACAGTCATCTCTCCATCCCCACTTTCCTCATAACAACACTTCACGTATGTTACCACTCTAGTCACTCACTCATACACAGTAAAACAGTAGAGTGACAATTTTATGTGTGCGTCTTCACTCATGATTCTCTGTTCTATGGTCCATCTTCCACTGAATTCTGGTTTTAAACTGCGAATGATGGAGGAATTCAGTCCTTCATCCTCAATAAGTACATTCATGTTGGGCAGCACATTTGAGATTTGACTGATTGCTTAATATTTTGCCCTCACAAATTTGAGGTCCACTCAAAGGGAATTACCTTGGGCCATAGATCCAAAGAACTAAGCCTCTCAGAATTTCTTGAAATTTGTTGGGAGAAAAATGATCCCTCCTTTCAGCCTTGGTTTCCTCTCAGATGCCATCTGTTTCTTTGACAAGCTTTCCAGACGTCTTCAGTCTTCTTCTTCCTTTTATGCTCCAAACTTTGAAAACAAGACATCTTTGGCCTGGCTTGCAACCTGACAACTGCCCAACTATTTTATATCCTATTTTCTGATTTCCAGTTTTCCTCCTTTTTATTCTTGTAGGGATGAGGGTCAAGAAGGTGCAAATGTGGCCCAAGTATTTCCTTCTCTCTTTCCTCCCCATCCCACTCTATATCCAAAGGACTACTGAGCCAATTGGATTTTTTCTCATCCTTTAACAACCACATTAGATGCTCCCCCCTCCATGAAGCCTTCTCTGATTTCTTTCTTTCTTGAAATCTCTCTTTCCTTTGCCCTTAGTCCATTAGACTGTAAGCTCTCTGAGAACAGAGGCTGTCTTTTTCATGTGGCACAGTAGATAGAGTGCTTGGCCTGGAATCAGGAAGACCTGAGATCAGATCCAAATTCAGACATTTACCTAGATCAGTGATTCTGGGCAATAACCTTTGTCTTCCTCAGTCTCCTCAACTATAAACTGGAGACCATAAGAACATCTGCCTCCTAAGATCCTTGTGAGAATGAAATGAGACAATATTTATAAAGTACTTAGTCCCCGGTATGTAGTAGGTGCCTCCCTTCTTTGTATCCCCAATAATTAGTACAGTGACAGGCACATAATAGGTGCTTAATAAATGCTTGTTGGACTGACTGACCTTGGTGGCAAAGAAAAGTCTTCTTTCATTTTTGTCTCTTCCCTCTCCCCCTCCCCACACTGGCTACAAGCATCCACTATAAGGTTCTGCAAGTAGTAGTAGTACGCACTTACTTGGTGCTTATTGAATTTAATTAAATGGCATTTAATTAGTGTCCTTCATTATCAATTAATGGCCTCAGTTCTATCATCTAGGGTAGCAGTTCACAAATTTTATTATTTCTTCAACAAATATTTATTGAGAACCCACTGTATACTGCCTAGAGAAAGATTGGGGGTGAGGATTGTAAATATATGTAGGCATATTAAATTCAGCTGAAGGTCAATTTAAAACCTGCTTAGGACTCATATTCTCCATGATGTCATTCTATGTTATTATAAGCAACATGGAGCCCCCACACTCACAGCCTTTATTGTCTTTGCGTTTGATTTAAAGCCATATTTAGCTCAGGACCTCTGAACCCAGGCTTCACAAACTTGTTTTATCACTATTTTGATAACTATTTCAAGATGATTCATTTCCTTTGTTATCCTCTGAATTCTTGAGAACATTCTTCGGAAAAGAGGTCCATTAGCTTTCACCAGGCTGCTCCATGGGGCCATAACACGCAAAAAAGGTTACAAACTCCTTCTTTAGCTCAACCCCTTATTTGACAGATAAGAAAACTCGGGTGGGGGTGGGCTGGGATTTCATTTCCCCAAGACACTAGTAGTAAGGTAGTTTGCTGTTGTTGTTCATGTTTTGTTCTGGAAAAGGACCAATGCTATCAGGAAGGTGATGTCTTGTAAGTGAATTGGATTTAAGTGAGGCAGAGCTGAGTAAGGTAGTAGGAATCAGAACTAAGATTTAGCCTCCTCTCTCTATATCAGGCTGACAACTAGTTATTGCCTTCTGGATACTTTTAGCTTCAAGTATTATATTTTTGCATGTTAGATTGGAAAGCCTACTGAATTTGGAATGAAGAGAACCCAGGCTACGGCTCTGCCACTAATGGTGTGAACATGGGTGAGTCTTTTAACTTGTCTACATCTCAGTTTTATCATCTGTAAAATGAACATAATAAATATTAATGCTGCTTTCCATCTAAAACTGTTTGGAAGAAAGCACTTTGCAAGTCTTAATGCACTATGGAAATGGGAATTATGGTTATCTATCTCTTTATGCATATCCTCTGTTCCATCTCCCCAGCTCCACATAGTCAGTTATTTGGAGCATCAGATTCACATTCAGAGTTTGAATGTCATTTCCCCAACTAGTGACGTGTTCACTTCATCAAAACTTCTCAGAGCCTCCATTTAATTATCTGTAAAATGGGAGTGTTGGATGTGATGGCCCTCCCAGTCTTGCTAGTCTGCATTTATTTAATTGTCATACTAAGAACTTTAAAGTGCTTTCTGGTTTCTGACATGCTCAAAATGCATTAACTTACATGATCTTTATAGGGGTAGGGATGTGACAGAGTAGATAAATGGCCGGATTTGGAGTCATGAAGATCTGAGTTCAAATCCTGCCTCAGACAGTTGCTTAGATGTATGACCTTGGGAAAGTCATTTAACCTATACCTATCTCAGTTTCCTCATCTATAAAATGGCATAGTAATAGCACTGACCTCCTACGGTTGTTGTGAGGATCAAATGAAAGTAAATAATTTTATAGACCTTTCAGTTCTATGTAAATGCATTTATTATTACAAACTGGGCAGCAAGGAGGTGCAGTGGAAAAAGTGGGTCTGGAGTCAGGAAGACCTGAGTTCAAATCTGTCTTCAGACACTTATTAGCTGTGTGAACCTGGAAAAGTTACTTAAACCTGTTTGTCCCAGTTTCCTCATCTGTCAAATAAACTCTAGAAGGAAATGGCAAACCACTCCCATGTCTTTGCCAAGAAAACCACAAATGCGGTCACAAAAAATTGGACATGGCTGAAACAACTGAACAACAAAAATTATTATGAACATCATGAGGTGTTACAGATGGGAGGAAGGGAAAAACTAAGAGATTTGCTTATAGGCATATAGCAAATAAAAGTTTGAAGTTGAATTCATACTCGTGCCATGCTTCCTCTCTAATTTTCAATTAGGGGAGAGGAACAGGATCTGCAATGTCATTGGTGTAGGGAGCTTCCTTCTACCATGGCAGGTCAGCATCTTTTCTAGCTATTATGGTCTTATAAAGTTGCTTAAAGCATTGAGGGATTCAGTGTTTTGTCCATGGTCACACAACCTGTGTGTTTCAGAGACAAGACTTGGATCTGGGTCTTAGCTTCCAGGCTGGCTCTCTATTTACTACACTTTGCTGTCTTTCAATTATGAATTATTATTATTTATTTGTGCTATGAGGCTCCTTAAGTAACTTCACTAGACCACATATTGCCAAAGCCTGACTTAATTTACCCCATGGAATTGTAATCAATAAAAGGGCATTTCGTTAACGTCGCTCTACAATACATCAGGCACTGCCCTAAATCAGACTGATCTTTCCTACGATGATCTGAACTAGTCAGGTTTTACCAGTGAGGTTCCTGATAAAAAACCAAAATATCTCAAAAGGCGTAGTAATTCAAGAGTACTGTTCTGGGAGTCAGGAGACCTGGATTCTATTCTTGACTTCCACTAGCAAAAACAAAAAATTGTCTACCTCTTTTGTAGTGAAGATGTGGTGAAAGAATCCCACCTTCTTCCCCAGTTCCCTTACGGTCCAGGGCAGTATAGACAAGTCAAAAAAACACTGCATTTTAAATTTATAAATCCCAAATATTTCATTAATGTGCCTGTCTCATCTTAGTCGAGTTACTCATTTGATTCATCTGTTAAATGGAGCATCTTGATTAGGAGACCTAAGATTCCTTGTAAATCAAAAATCCTATGATCCTACAGATGTGTATATGTGAGGTGTCTGGTTGGACATAAGGATGCAATCTGGAATCAAAGAACCAGGGTATTTCCCTCCTCAAGAAGGTTCTATGACTTTATAGTTCCCTTAGGATAAAGTATCAATTCCTCTGGCCTTTAAAATCCTCTACAAATTGACTATAGCCTAACTTTCCTGACTGATTATACATTACTCCCTCTTGTATATTATACATCCCAGACCAAATGGATTATGTGCTGCTCCCCATATGAGACATTCTATTTCTGACTTCCATGAAAACCATGCCTGGTATGGTCTCATTCCTCATCTCCACCTGTTGGAGCCCTAAGATTTCTTAAAGGTTTAGCTCAAGTTTCAGCTCTTTCAAGAGACTTTTCTTAGTTCCAGCCATTATTAGTGTCCCCTTTTATCATGTATTTATTTAAAAGCCTGTATGAATATGTTGATGTTCATGAATATGTTATGTTCCTCCTTCCTCTCTGGATAGTATGCTTCATAAAGTCAGGGCTTGTCTCATTTTTGTATTTATATCCCCAGTGCCTAAAAAAGTCCCAGGACATAGGCTCTTAATAAATGCTGATTGATTGAGGGAAGATCTTATGAAATTGTCTCTATAAAATTGGTCCACAGAGGAAACAAACCAAGGACTTTGGCCTTTATGCCACTGGACTTACTGGTCTCTAACTGAATGAATGTGACAGACTTTGGATTGCACTTCTTTTTTGCTCAGCCCAGAACAAAAATCTACTCTATAACATTCCCAAGAAGTGTTCTCTTCAGCCCAAGACTGTGGGCTGCTGGTGGGAGTAAGCCATTACTTTGGTAGTTTATTCATCCTCTTTGAAACATCACTAATAGTTGGAAATATTTTTCTTACATAGAATTGAGATGGACCCCTCTGCAACTTCTATCTACTGCTACTCTTTCTGCTCTCTGGTTGAAGCAGAACAAAAGTCCTCTTTAAAATGAAAAAGCTTCAAACACTTGAACCCTACTTTGAAACCACTCTTTTCCACCTTTCCTCATATGACATGAACTCAACACCTTTCATCATAGTTATTGCCATGGCATAGTGGAAAGTGCACTGGGTCAAGAGCCAGAGGACCTGGGTTCAACTCCTGACTGTCAGTTAATAACCCTGTAACTGGCTCCCCCCCCCAACATGGGGGAGAAAGGCATCCATGTTCTGAGAACTGTATAGGGAAGGAAATGTGACACCTCAATGGTAGAGAAAATGCTGACACTAATCTTCAGACCTGCATCAGTGGGAAATTCCTGTCAGAGTTATTTGGGACAGAAACATGTGTTGTCAGACACATGGATAGATTCTAAAAGAGGAGAGAGAGAAGAAATTCAGAAGATGTAGACATATAGGGAAGACATCTCTCAACATGTCTCTGATTTCTAGCTTGCCTCCCTAGAGACTTTGAAGAGAGAATTAGATTAGTCTCTTAGTTTGAGCTGAGATCCTGTCTTATTCATATCAGAAGAACTCATTGACTCTTGCATATTTTTTCTGGCATATTTTAATCTGAATGGGTTCTTTAATTTTTGTTTTCTGTCCTTTTTTTGTTTGTTTTGTTTGGCTTGGGTAAATGAGTTTATTCACTGTTTACTTTTTGTGTTGGTCTTTTGTGCAACCAATGTTTGGTGCTTATACCTGAGTCAGGGGGTATATAAGCTACCCTCTCACCACTGTTTACATATGTCTGTGTGTGTATGTGTGTGTGTATATATATTCTATATATATATATATAGTGTATATGTATATGCATATATATATATATCTAGAGAGAGAACTATATTTCAATATAAATGGTTTGCTTTCTAATTCTATAAATTTTATGAATTTTATTTTATGGATTTTGAAACATTATTTTGAGAAGATGCCAACTATGCTTCAGTAGACTGCCAAAGTCAGAAAGGGAGTGTCCATGATACAAAAGCAGATTAAGAACTCCTTAAAAGATAATCAGTTCAATTTTTATTTTCAAATGCCCACGAATATTAAGGAGGAGAAGGTAGGTGAAGATGCACAATAACTTCAGGAAAGAGATAAAGGTTTCATATGTACATTTGGAAGTCATAAAAATGGATATTATAACTGACATGATATATATTATGACATAGTATGATATGATATTATGATGTGAGAATAATATAGGAGTTGATGAAATCAATGAGGTAGAATGTTGAGCTAAAATCTGATCGCTCAGGACAGAACTCTGGGGTACAGTCGCACTTAGGAGGCAGGACATGAACTAGCAAAGAAGAGTGAGAAAGAGAAGGAAGACAGGAAGGGAATTTGGAGAGATCATTATTACAAAAATATGGAGAAGTGACTATCTGAAAAGATAAGGATAGTCCACAGTGTCAGACTCACTGGAGAGGTAAAGAATGATAAGGACTGAAAAAAGCCAATTGGATTTAGCAACTAAGAGATTGGTGGTAACCTTCGAGAGAATTTCAGTTGAGTGATTGGGTTAACAGTCAGATTGCAGGGGCTTGAAAAATGAATGGGAAATGAGGAAGCAGATCAAGGATTGTAGACAACTGTTTCTAGAGGCTTGATTATAAATGGAGGGAGATAGCCTGAGGTCATGGGGTCAAGTGAAAATATTTGTTTTTTAATTGGTGCTTGTAAAAACATAATGATAGCTTCCCAATTACTTCTCCTTCCCTCTCTTTCCCTCCTCCAAGGGTATAATTAAGAGAAATAGATTAATCCTGACTTCAAAGGCCTGAGGGTAACACATTCATCTTATCCCTCCTTGGATGATAGGTGTAGAATGGAGAATATGTTGTCAGGAATAGCCAGTGTGTCAATATATTTTACAAATATGAAGGTCTCTTTCAAGGGTAGGGGTCAGTCTGGGCATATTTTAGGGAATAGGGAAAAAGTGGATAGATAAGGAACAAATGAAGATTGGCAGAGAGAAGATTGGAGAGAACATCTCAAACGCTCTGAGAAAGAAGAGCTAATATTTTACCATTGTTTAAGGAAAATCCTTATTTCCAAATCTCCTTCTCAATTCATATTGGAGACTTGGAAGAAATTTGGTGGAGCCTCCAATTACAATGGAACTCTTATGGGTACCTGCCTTAGTAAAGATCAGGGGGAGTAGATTCTGTTTTGTTTGCTGATGTTGCTAGGTGCCTCTTTTGGAGGAGTCAGGTAGGACATAATTTAAACCAGGGGAGCTCATTATAGAGATAAATTTGTGAAGAGTAATGTGCTGCATTCTTTTAAAGTGGAATGGTATTAAAAATTAATTGGGTTATGATAGAGGTATCATGGCCTGAGTAATTGAGTAGAGATTGCCATTAGCTCAGCCTACTCTCACTGGGTGATTAGCAGCTTGGCCCTTCCCACTGGAGGCAGCAACCATCTCTGCTATCCAAGAGGTCAGCCTATTCAAGTGACTTGAAGGTGACATTCCTCTTCTGATTTCCTTTCTAGCAGACAGTGGTAGACCCTTGGGCAGAACTGGAGAAGAGTTTGAGGTTGGGGGAAAGAAACACTCTACAGGAGCCAGAAAGAATGTCAGAATCCTAGATTTCCAGGAATGGTGTTGTAAAGGAAAGAGTAAAGTGTGGATGTCCTTAACTGTTTTTCAACTTGAGTGAGCTCTCATTCATTTTGTATCAGGGAAAGCCTTACATGCTATTGTAAAACTGACTTTTATTTTTGTAGCATCTTTGAATTTTAGAGTTAGAAAGGTCCATAAGAATGTAGTGGAAAGAGAACTGGAGACTTGACTTCGAGTCTAGATTCTGCCAATTTTTAGCTATGAGATATTGGGAAGTTATGGAGTCTCAGTTTCCCTTTCTGTTAAAAATAGGGATGAATAGACGATTAGATATGGAATAGTTACCCGATGGGCTCTTTGTGAATTGTAGAGCATGACTTATATCTTAGTTATTATTTATAACATAAACTACACTAAAAGTAATCTTTTGACATTGAATTAAATGAACATTACATTCATTCATAATGTTTAATAAATGTTTGTTTCAACGAATTGAATTGTAGTACAAGTTATTGTGCCAGATGTTGGTGATAGAAAGATATGAATGAACCATTCTTTGCTCTTAAAATATAAAAGAATGAGAGATCTAACAGATGGGGTGATCAGGGAAGTCTTAGCAGATGTTTGCACCTGAGCTGAGCCTTGAAGGAAAAAAAGGATTCATGGAAGTGAAAGTGACGGGAACATTTAATTTGTAAAGGAATACAATGTGAAATAGGTATGAGAAGTTGATTGAAGCCATACTATGGAGTCTTTTGAATGTCAAGGTGGAGGGTTGTATTTGATCCTCAAAAAAGTAAGTAGCTACTGAAGATTTTCGAGTAGGGGACCTAACGTAGTCTGATCTATTCTTAAGGGAGAAGACATTTCCTGCTTTGTAGAGAGCAGATTGAACTGGAAGCAGGGAGAATAATCAGTCCCTTTTGATTTTGCTTAGCCTTAAACTCATTCTGATCTGCCCTAAATAGAACTGAGTATGACTTACAAAGAGGGAATCGCACCAAAACATTTTATTTAATTACTTTATGTGCATAGATGATATCAAGTTAAAGAACTCCACTGAGCATTCAAGGAGAAACAAATATTAAATAGCATTTCTATCTATGGAGTCTTTCTCCAATGATATAAAAATATCATTTGGATAAGTATAACCTTCTAAATGTATGCCTGGAAAAGATAGAGGCTGGAGGCTTTGAATTTGAATCTGGGCCTTAAGAGAACTAATGAATGAAGGGAATACTTACACATAGCTTGTTCTTCTCCGGATATGACACGTCATAAAACTAACAAGCTGAAAGTAGTCGCTATTTAGGTTGAGATGCAGTGACATCCGGAAATTGAAGTTCCAAGAGAAGAATTCATTTAAAGTAATTATCACCTACCCAAAACCAGTATTAACATATACTTTCTGAACTGCAGAATAAAAGTATTGGAAAGGGCTGGAAAGTATCCTAATCAAAATTTGTACAATATCGACAAAAAGAGGACCTATTATCCAAAGGCAGCTATGCAAACCTGAACATTTCTTCATTAAAAAGAAAGAGGATTTATAGATTCTCTTAGAGTACATGATAAATAGGTCAACAATTTGCAAAAATGCTTCAGAACAAGATGACTTCACTTTACCAAGTAACATTAGAAGGTGATAATAGGCACATTCCGTGAGATTGGCTGAATGCAACTTAAAGGGATTTATCTCTTAATGAAGCTTTTGAAATGGCTAAGAGCCAAGAATAGAATCGCAAAGGCCTCTACGGACTGTATGTCCATAAGAATTCATCCTAACACAGAAGTACCCAACTAATGGCTCAGTCATGTCAATTTATTTATAGAAATAGAAGGGTTCATGATTATAATTTTGGATCGGATGTTTGCCACCAGGCATTACAGATGGATTACTTTAAGGAACACAGATTTTTCATGAAAGGAAACAGCAGAAATTGTGCTACACATCACTTCAGGCTACAAAAGAATATATCACTTAATGAATATCCCAAGAGGTACAACCTGGTGGCTGGAATTTTACATTATAAGCCAATTCTCTGTCTTCTGATATGAGTCCCTGCCAGAGACCATCATTTGTTGAAGTGTTTATACCATGCTAACTTCATTCCTGACTCCATTCTTGTCCACCTCTTCCCCAGACACCTTCTTACCTTAAAGATAACTCTGTCCTGTGGCCCTTTCAATTAGTGAGTCCCTTGTGAAGACCATGATTTCATGAGGTGCTCAGGGCACACTCATTCTATACCACATACTGCTTTTTCTACCATTCGTTTTTATGTTGTCTTTCTCAATTGGAATGTAGATGCCTTGAGGTTAGGGACTGCCTTTTCTGCTTGTATTTGTATTCCTAATGCTTAACACAGTGTCTGGCATATTGGGCATATTGTAAATAAATATTTGATAAATATTTTATTTATCTCTATGTATATCTTTATTTCTGTATCTAGCTATCTATCAATCTATCACAGGCAGTTAGGTGGTACAGTGGCTACAGCACTGGGCTTGGAGTCAAAAAGATGAATTCAAATCCAGCCTCAGACACTTATTAACTGTGTGACCCTGGGCAAAGACACTTCATTTGTTTGCCTCAGTTTCCTCATTTGTAAATGGAATAATAATAGCCCTTACCTCCCATAGTTGTGAGCACCAAATGAAAATTTAATCTTGACATAATGCCTGGCACATAATATGTACCACATAGCCTGAAAGTCAAATGGACACTTACCTAAAAGACTGTTTTATGGAGAACTTGGCACAAGGCAAGCGCTCAGATGGAGGTCAGAAGAAGTGGTACAAGGATACTTTCAAGGTCTCTCTGGAGAAGTTTAATATTGATTGTGTGACATGGGAGACACTGGCACAGGATTGCCCAACATGGCATGCCTGCTCTATGAAAGGAGACGTGAGATGCACAAAATCAGAGACATTTTTATCTCAAATGTTTAAATGGATATTTGTGTCAACTTTTGGTAGAGTCTTCTGAACTCATATTGGACTTATTAGCCACAGCCAAACACACTTTACCCTGAGCCCATTATTGTGATGTCACTGGTGTTCTTCAATAATGAAGGAAAAACAACAACAGCAAAAGTAAGTGCTTTATAAATGTTAGCAATTATTTATCTAACTACCCATCTATCTCTCTATTGGACATCATTCAAAAAAAAACAACTGACTCATCCTCATGCTAAAAATAGACATTAAAATATTCTCAAAAATTCAACAAACTTCCCATAAATCCATAAAAATTAAAAAAAACATTTTAATAGGTGTTGTATTAATGAATATTTATTATTTTAAAGCCATATGGTACAAAATACTTTCAAAATACGAAAAGCTGAAAGAAGAAATCAAATTTACCTGTGATAGATTGCAATACAAAACCTTATTATCTTGTCTCTTACTAGAGTTGTGTCTATGACTTTTTTGTTAGTTATAGAAGGTAAGTTTCTATCCTATTATGTGCTTTTCTTTCAATTACGAAAAGCAGTTATTTTATCCATCTTCCAAATACTCCACAGAACATTAAATATAGAAGAATAAAAGCAAGATACCTAATATTCCCAGGACTGTTTCTCTTTGTATTTCATTGAAAATTCTGAATAATAATAATAATGATAATAATAATTCCTATCCTCTTTTTCCATTTCCCAACAATATGAAAGGGACACTGTGTTGTCAAAGTTTCTGACATCTCATTGAAATGGTCAAGATTGATCCCATATCATTTCCTTGTTGATCCTATTTACAATTAATCAATTTTGTCTTGTAACTGCTTAAATCATGGTTCTTTTTCTCTGAACTTAGTTCAGAGATTCAGCTGGTCTGTAATGAGTTAAGTTTAAAAATCCAGTTCTCCTGCTAATCACTGATCTATTCTTGCCTCAAGGAATTTAGCTGACCTTGGGGGATGTGGTTTGCCATACTGGAATTGGGCCTAATATCTTTACACCACCAAGCTAACCTTCAAGGATGTCTGGTTTGCTGTCCAAAAAGTCTGGGCCACTATCTTGCACCTGAACTCAAACAATGAGCATTTCTTAGTCTCAGGAGGGAAGAAGGGGATTGTTACCAGGTCCTCACTGCCAAACTTCCAACCAGTCATATTTCTCCCTGAGCTTCATCTGTGTGACCAGTCATGTCGTCTTCAAATCTATGATGGCATCTACTCGATTCTGTTCTTTTTTCTTTGCTCCCCAAAACCTATAAAAGAGGAAGTACCCTTTTGCTTGGGGTTTTTTGACATGAATTGAGGCAAGCCATTGAGCCCTTATTACCAAGTGTATTGCCCCTATTAATAAATGATATCCTGCTTGGAGAAACCTACATCAGTTTACCTTTTTGTTAAATATTAATTATGACAATATCAAAATGTAAATGACTTAATATAATCAAGATAACTATGTGTCTGTTTCTTGGGAAACAATGTGCTTAAGGGTAGCCATCAGGAAATGAATTTTGGGGAGCCATTACTACTTCTATATCATGCTACTCAGATTTGAAAGGGTTATGATGGGGTAAATATTGAAATATTGAAGAAACCAAGAGTACTTTAATGTTTAAAGCCTGCATTCTTTACAATTCCATAAACATGCCATATTACCCCCAATGTACAGACAAAGAAATTTAGGTAAAGGAAGATGAAATGGCTTGTCCTTGGTTACAAAGCGGGGAAGTTACAGAGCAAGACTATAAACTCCAATTTTCCTATTCCAAAAAATTCTTCTCTTCCACTACACCATGCTGTTGAATGAATAGTCATTTACTACTATTATTATTGTTAATATTTTCTTATTAAAATATAATATTTAGTTATTGTTATTTTATTAACTAATATCACAAAAAACATAATTTTTGACTGCTCCTGGTCTATACCACCCCATGGTGTAGCCAAAAGAGCACTGATCCGTTGGATGACCTGGAACGATATCTTGGTTCTAACTCTTCCTTGCTGTTTCTGCTCTCTGTGCTTCAGTTTTCTCTTCTGTAAAATGAGACAATTCAATTAAGAGGATTTCTAAAACCTCTGCCAATTCTAACAGTTATAGTGCTAGACCTGGAGGCAGGAGGGGTCTGGGATCCAACCTCACCTCCGACACTTAATAGTCTCATGACATAGCAAATTACTTAACTTCTCTGGCCTCCATTTCCTCATCTGTAAAATGGAACTTATAGTATTATAATACTTAGCTCATAGGGTTTTTTGAGGATCAGAATAAGAAAATATATGCCAAGTGTGCTTTGCAAAACTTAAAGCGCTATATGGCAGTTATTATTAATCATTGTTCTATGTTTAAACATTACATATTCTAAGGCTGCTTCCACTTCTAACACTCTATGAAATTCTCTATTTCAAATGAGCATAAATGTGGGAAAAATGAGAATGATGGTATTCACTGACAGTAACTACACATAAATACTGTCAACTGAAAAGAGACCAAGCAATAGACATTATTTTGGTGTCAGTGATGTATATGAGGATGAAAATGAAATTATCAGTGAAATTATATAATGGTTAGATTCACATGACAGTCAAATTTGCAAACAGAATTGGATTTTTTTAAAAGAACAGGATAGCCAAATTTAAATTGTGACACAAAGACATCCTGGTCCTTGACATAGAAATTGTTGGATAACAGCCTTAATCATTTAACATGCTAAGTGACTCCAGTATCCTATGGGAACCCACCTGTGGCCCATGGATTCTCTGAGGGGGGAGCCTTATAGCTCTTAGACACGTGAAGGATGGGCTTGAAATTTGAAGACCAGGCTATGAATACTCACTTTTCATTCATTACACATAAAGCCTTAAGAAATTGAATTCCCTTTCTGCACTGAAGTTTTTTCTGCTGTAATAATAATGTTAAGTTGACATTTCTGTAGATTAAGCTTTTGTCAAGGATTTACTATGTGCCAGGTACTGTGCTAAGTTGTAAGGCTATAAATACAAGCAGGTAAGATCTCCCCTTGCCCTCAAGGAGCTTACTTTCTTTTTTTTCCTAAACCACAATGTATTTTATTGCATTTCACTGTTCCCGAACATCTTGTGGAAAACAGCAGAAGAGAATGAAAATGTGTTGTGCATAAGCTGATGAAGCGCCACACAGATTAGTTCCAGGACAGAACTCTGCTGCCCACTGACTCATATTTCATAACTGTCAAAGAAAGGAAATGAAAATTAGGAATTACTGAGTCAGCGCTTCTTTTCTGGGTTGGCATGGAGGGCAGAAAACCATCCCTTGGCTATCCACTGCTTGTGGCCTTTTCTTTTTTTAAATTCATTTTTAATTTTTAGTTTATAACACTCAGTTTCACGAGTTTTTGAGTTCCAAATTTTCTCTCCCTCTCTCGCCTCCCCTCTCCCCCCACCAAAAGGGCATGTAATCCGACATAGGTTCCACACATACCTTCGAATTAAACTTATTTACGTAATAGTCAAATTGTAAAGAAGAATTATAACCAATGGAATGAATCATGAGAAAGAAGAAACAAAACCAAAAAGAAGGAAAATAACAGAGCAAATATTTTTCTCAATCTTCCTTCAGACTCATAATTCTTTCTCTGGATGTGCATAGCTTTATTCATCATGAGTCTTTTGGAGCTGTCTTTGAAACTTGCATTGCTGAGAAGAGCCAAGTCTATTGAAGTTAGTCCTTACAGATACCTAGTGTCTCTAATCATGTGTTATGATCTCCTGGTTCTGCTCCCCACACTCAGCATCAATTCATATAAGTCTTTCCAGGTTATAATGAAGCCCATCTGAAGGAGCTTACTTTCTAATAGGGGAAGACAATAAAAACATAAAAGAGAGCTGGAAAGAAGAGTAGGGGCTAGAATGGGAGAGGCAGCATTGAGTCTGGCTGGGATCTTTCATGAAATATGATGCAGAATGATTGGTCCTAGAGCAGAGCAATTCTGTAGTGTATTTAGGCTTATGTTTTTCAGTGGTTTTTCAAGTCATGTCTGACTCTTTGTGACCCCATTTGGGTTTTTTTTTGGCAGACATACTAGAGTGGTTTGCCAAATCCTTTTCCAGCTCATTTTACAGATGAGGAAACTGAGGCAAACAAGGCTAAGTGACTTGCCCAGAGTAACACAGCTGAGTGTCAGAGGTCAAATTTGACCTCAGGAAGATGAGTCTTCCTGACTCCAGGCTGGGGACTCTATTCCCTGTGCTAATCAGCTGCCCTAAGTTTATAAACACTCTAAATACATGATTACATTTGCTCCTTGCAACAGTAGTACCTAAAAGATAAGTATTTCAGGTAGAAGCCATAACATGGATATTCTAATGTTTATTTTATAAGTAAGGAAATTAAAGCCAACTAAGGATAATATGAACTGCTCAGACTCTAGAGACCTAACTTGGCAGTGTGTGCAAAGTGATTTGCCTATGATCAAAGATATCAAAAGAGTCCATTGCTTGGCAAACAGTCGAACATTCTATACGTGTGAGCTTATGCCCTTCCCCCAACACACACATATTCTTAAGACAGCTGGATGGCACAGTGGATAGAGTTCTGGGGTACTGGGCCTGGAGTCAAGAAGACCTGAGTTCAACTGTGACCTCAGACGTTCACTAGCCGCATGACCCTGGTAAAGCCAGTTAACCTCTATTTGTCTCCTGACATGTGAAATGGTGATAATAATAGCACCTCCCTCCCCGAGTTGTTGTGAGGATCAAATAAGATAATCTTTGTATATGGCGCATAGTAGGCCCTATACAAATGTTAGTTATTATTATTATTATTATTATTATTATTATTATTACTATTGTTAATGTTATTAACATCTTTAGGAAATGTTAGAGGTGAGATTCAGACCCCCAAGTCTAGAGTTCTTTTTTATGTCGTACATTCTAAAACCATTTGACGATCTCTCACATATCTCAGAACCAAACATATTCTAGTTGCTATAATAATAATTAATGACAACAGCAGTAATAATACCTAACATTGATATAGCACTTACTGTGTGCCAGGCATCGTGCTAAGTGCTTCACCATTATTATCTCATCGGATGCTCACAACAATCCTGGAGGTAGTCGATATTATCTTTTCCATTTTACAGATGAGGAAATTGAGGCAAACTGAGGTTAAGTGTTTTGCCCAGGGTGGTAGAACTAGTAAATATCTGAGGCTAGATTTGAACTCAAGTCTTCTTTATACCAGGCTCAGCACGCTCTATACTGCACCATCTAGGCTGCTCTAAGGGGGTGCTATAATAGGATGGACTTTCAAGATTTCTTAATTCACCTCCTCGTGGCATAAAGAAAAAGAGTCCCAGATTTGTAGGAAGAGGACCAAGGTATGAATCCTGACTCTGCCACGGACTGTATGACCTTGAACAAGTCACTTCTTTTCCCTGTTATGGGAGGAAGGTGTAAAATATATTAATTAATATGTTTACATTAGATGATCTCTAAGGTCCTTTTTGGCTCTAAATCCTGTGATTTTTAGCACTTTTCCCCCACTTCCTGTCTCTCTTTCAGAACAGAAGCAGGCAAAGAACAAAATGACCCAGGATATGCCCAGCTTCTGATCTCATCTCCATTGGCATTGCCCCAATGGCTGTGTTATTATGCCCAGGGAGGCTGGACTGCTGTTTTCCCTATTGGCACTTCCAGAGAATGAACGCTGAGCCAAAGTGGGAACTTTCACCCTTTAATACCAATCCTTGGAATGATCTCTTGTGAGATTGGATTCTCAGGAATGAGAAAAACCAATGGAAAGATGGTCCAGTTGATGGGCATAATCTGCCTAGATAAGAAGCAACCAGAAAAGGAAAATTAAATATATATATATATATATATATATATATATATATATATATATATGTATGTGTGTGTGTGTGTGTGTGTGTGTGTGTGTGTGTGTGTATGTATATATACATTGAACACTATGGCATGACGAGTCACTGGCCCAAGAACATACACTGAGATGAGGAAAATGGGCTCCTCTTCTTTCCCTGAAGACCTCCCTAGAGCCTAGCTAGATAATAGTACGTGCTTAATAAAAACCAACTCATTGAATGATTGATTGATGGATGGAGATCTAGTGTCTAGTATAAGAAAACCGGCAGGAACCTCAGAAGTCATCTAATTCAATCCATTCTGGAATAGATATTTTTCCCTATGATATCTCCCAACAGTAGACATCTAGTCTACTTGAAGCCCTGTGTTGATGGGAAACACCACCATTTGAAGCAGCCCATTTTGTTTCGGGGCTGCTCTAACCATGAGCAAGTTTTTGAGCCTAAATCTGTCACTGGCCTCATCTGCTGACACCTTCTAGTTCTTCCCTATGGGGTCAAAAAGCTCCTTTTGAAGTGATGACACCCTATTCTCCTTCCAAAAAGGTCTGACATTCCACAAATGAGAGCCTGTTTTTGAAGGCTATGCTGGCAGAAATCTTCTCTCCTCATCATTCTTCTTGACCTTCCTGGGGCCCTACAGCTGATTTACAACTGACCCTGCTGACACTTTGCCTTTAGTTGGCTCTCCCACTGAAGCATTCTGAGCTTTTGCAATCCTCTCCCTGAAAAGTGGCCTCCCACCGACCCGCCTGAATTTCTCCATTCTTGCTTTCTATTCCGGACTCTTTGTTCTATTATCTTTGCTGGTCAGGAAATAGCAACTGGGCTCGATGCTATCTTTCCTATTTAAAGTTTTAAACAATTCAATTTAATTGCTTCTTAACCAATTTGGCTTTGCCTTATATGAAGTCAGGGCTCCCCCCTCTTCTTTTTACAAATCGGCTTTTGGTTAATGCTTGAACCTTTGTTCGTTAACGAACTTCGAGATATTAAAATAGGTCACGTATGAGCTTGACTGCCAGGTCCCTGCCTACTTCCTGTTTTCATTCCTATAGGGACTTCACTCCTAACTCTCTGCATCATATGTAGATAAACATATACATAATACAAATACCTATACATACATGTATATATACACAAATACATGTATATATGTATATGAACGTATACACACATATGGTATAATTGGCATGTATACATGTGCATACAATACACATACAATACAGATACAATACACATACAAATACACACAAACATATACAATATTTGCTTCTATGTGTATATATGTATGTGCATTTAAATACACACATATACATACACATAGGCACAATACAATACACACGTGACATATCCATGTACCTACAAGCATAGAAACATAGACACCTATTATATATCACACAGCACATACGCATGCATGCACACACACACATGCATACACGTCATGCCATAGAACAGAAGTCTCATGACCCTGAAGTTCACACCATCCCTGAATTTCTCACACTTGAAGTACTCTGCACCATTCAGGCCCTGTCCTTTGACCGATTGGTTCCTCCCAGAACCTCCATGTTAAGGAGAATGCCCAGGCCATCCCTGTCCTCCTCCATTCCTCTCCAGGTCGCACTCCTGACTCTCTGGATCTTCTCTACCATGCCCCTGCTCTGGGTTCCTTCCCTCTCCTACCTCCCTTACTTTTGTATGTTGTCTTCCTCCTTTGGAAGGTAAATTCCCTGAGGAAAAGAAGGAAGGAAACAAACATTTAGAAGCACTTTCTATGTGCCAGGCACAGTCTTTCTAGTTAAATATTTCTTCTCAGTGATCGGCACATTATCAGCCCTGAAGAAATAATGCTTGTTGATTTGACTTGATTTCCCTACCTGGGTTCATAGGATTTACATGTGGAAGAGACCATAAAGAACCTCTAGTCCAACCTCACTTTATAGAGGAAGAGGCTAAAAGTCAGAGAGAAGGAGTGACTTGACCAAGGTGTCACAGGTAGTACTGATAATAAATAATAATAGTAATAATTCACATTTATGTGGCTTAAAATTTGCACAGTACTTTATCTACATTATCTTGTTTGATCCCTGTTCCCCTGGGAGATAGAGGGCTGCTATCAATATCTTCCTTTTACAGGAAATAGGACTCACAGATATTCAATTACTTGCCCAGGGTCACACAGATAGTAAATGTTGGAAATAGTAAGGATCAAAGCTTGGATTTAAACCCAGGTCTTCTGATTCCAACTCCAATGGGCCATCCTCCCAGTATGATGTGCTGTCCTTCCAACCTTAGCATTTATCCTGTCATCCATGATGGCATTGTTTCTTTCCTAAGATTAGTCCTGAATAATTGACTATTCATGTAATAATAATTACTGCTAATAATAATAATAGCCACAGCTAACATGTATACGGCACTTACTATGTGCCAGGTACCGTGTTAAGTGCTCTACAATCATTATATCATTTGATGCACACAGCAGCTCTATGAGGTGGGGGCTGTCATTACCACCATTTTGCAGATGAAGAAACTGAAGCAAATCATGGTAAAGTAACTTGCACTGGGTTACACAGCTAGTAAGTGTCTGAGGCTGGATTTGAACTCAGGTCTTCCCAATGCCAGGCCCAGAGCACTAGCCACTTTGCCACCTACCTGTCCCATCCTTATGTATGGCCACTTTCTATATGAGTCTGACAACATTGCCTTAGACTAATACTTACTTTAAAGGTGCTTCCATATAGTGGTCTGCCACCCCCTTCAGTCAATTAGCTATCACATCTGAGTGTGTATGATTCAGGTAATTTCCTCTTTGTTTGCCCTCCTTATCCCCATGCCTGGCACCACTTCATACTTGTTATCCTTGTAATTCAAGTTAAGATGTTTATAAAATATATGCAGTGCTGACCTACTAAGTATCAATACACTGGATCATGTGTGGAGGGCAAAACGGTTGACACAGATTATTATTTCAAAGGAGGCTTCATGGAAAGCAGTGATATCCAGGACTAACTAAGGACATGACAGTCTGCTCTGGTTTGTTGTTCTCAAAGAGGACCAATGTCATCAGAAGAGGGGATGTCTGCAAGTGAATTGGATCATGCCACATCTGAAGTAATATGTGGAAGTCAAGTCATCCAATTTTAGGAAGGAGTCAGGTTAAATCATCTCCAAGGGCCAGTTATGCTTTTGTGAAAGTCCTTTTTGTTTTCAAAATGCATATACCATTCTTCTCACTGGAACAGAAATGTCATTCTATGTCAATAGAATGGAGTGTTTATCCCGAAGAAGACTTAGTTGTCTTCAAGTATCCGATAGGTGTTTATAGAGGTGTTTAGTTTGTTTAGCTTGGCCCCAGGGTGCAGAATTAGGAACACTGGGTAGAAGTTGCAAACAGGAAAAATTTAAGCTTGATATCAGAGAACTTTTCCTAAACACTAGAATTATCCAAAGAAGAATAGGGGACCTTGGGAGGTAGCAGGTTCTCCCTCATTGGATGTCTGCCAGCAAAGACTGGATGATTACTAGATAAATATACCGTAGGGAACATTCACAGCCAGGTATATACATTGGGGTAGATAATCTCTGAAGCCTTTTGCTTCTCTGAAATTCCTTGACTCTAGAATATGAGAATGGTAGGATGGTTAGGAATATCTGAACACATTTAGTCTAGTTTCCTCCTTCATACATGCGTGTATGTGTATCTTTGTGTTTATATGTACACGCCTATTTGATATATGTATGTGTTTATATGTATATGTGTGTATACACACATAGTATATAAATATATACATGCCTATATATATAACCTCAATATCTCCACCACGCATACATATGTGTATATATAAATATGTACATCTGTACATATACAGACATATACATGGGTACATATACATATATACATATGTGCACATGCATATATATGATTGCCCGATGGATTGTGTGTTTGTACGCATATATACATATCTACACTACATACATACATATATATGTATATATATATATACACACACACATCCACACATATATACACACGCATACATATACATTTATATAAAACTGAGGCCCACAGAGAAGAAGAGGTTTACCCAGTGGAATTTAGTGTGGCAGAGGAAAAGATGGGGGCAGAACTCCATTTGTTAGTCTTTACACTGCCCTAATCATCAGTGATCTCCTGGAAGGCTTACTTCTCCCCTTTAGGGTCAAGGAGATCTTTTCAGTCCCCTTGAGGCCACCCTCTAGGCATATAAGCCTGGGCCTGTATTTGAGGATGGGTCCCCTGTGCACTTAGGTGGGCCTTGTGACTTCTTCTGAAAGTTCAACTCCTCTTTCAGGCACACTTCCCTTTGGAGCTGCTCCTTCCTCTCCTCCTCCTCAGTCCCATCCATTTTAGCCTTTGGGGTGGGGCAACATGGTGCCTAACAAAAGATGAGCTCTCCAGAGAGACCACAGTTGTTTCTTCCTGGAGACATAGCAGTGACTATTAGGATGGCCTACATTCAGGGGATGGAGGAGGTGTTGGGACAATTATCATTAGTTCAGTATGCTTTAAAACTGAACTTGGAAGTAATTATAGATTTGAACTAGTTTAAGTTCCTTCCAATCCAATGAAAAAGATTACAGTAGAAGGTATTCAGTTGCAAACTGAGAAATCTGCTTTCCTTGTGGAAATCTAAGAGAGGAATTGGCCACTTGGGAATGCCTGTTACTGCTGCAGAAGTTCAGATGGGGAGAGCGGAGGAGTTGATGTGGGTGCCAGCCCAGATTCATGTCATTACTCAAATAAAAATAACTTTATAAAAGGAAGCATGGTCAAGTCAGGTCAACAAGCATTTATCAAGCACCTACTATGAGCCAAGCACTGTATTAAGAAGCAAAGGGGATACACAGAAAGGGAAAAGAAATCTTTCCTCTCATAAGGTCACGGTCTACAGTCTGATATTTAAATGGTTATGGACAGACGAGTTATGTCCAGGATAAATTTGAGCTAAATAGCAGAGGGAAGGCAGTGGCATTAAGGGAAATGGGGGAAGGCTTCCTGGAGAAGGTGAGATTTTAGCTTAGGTTTGAAAGAAGCCTGGATATGGAGATGAGGAGGAGAAAGCATTTCAGGCTTGAGGGACAGCCAATAAAAATACATAGAGTTCAGGATGGAATGTCATAAATAAGGAAAAGCAAGGAGGCAAATGTCACTGCATCACAGAGTACATGGAAGGGATTAAGATGTAAGAAGATTGAATATGGTATGATTGCATAGAATAAATGAAGCTGCATAGGATTTGGAGGCCAGAAGACCTGAGTTCAAATCCAGCATCAGACACTTAGTTGTGTGACCTTGGGCAAGTCACTTCACCCTATTTGCCTCAGTTTCCTCATCTGTAAAATGAGCTGGAAAAGAAAACGGCAAACCGCTTCAGTAAGAATACCTCAAATGGGGTCACAGAGAGTCCGATACAACTGAAAAGATTCAAAAACAACAAAAAATGTGGATACTAAAGGCACTAACCTCACAGGGTTATTATGAGGATTCGAATGACATTAAAATTGTAAAAGTGCTTTTTGAACCTCAAAAGCACTTTATGAATGCTAGCCCTTCTTATCATAATGTGCCTCCCAATGTCTCAGTGTCCCCATCTGTAAAATGAGAGTGGCACTACAATGAAGGTCCCATTCAGCTCTAAATCGGTGCCCCTACAAAAAGAAGACCATGTCTCTGTCTTGATGGAACTAAAAGTCTGTTGCAGTGAGTAGTGTAAGACATGGGCACACATGCTACAATGTAAGGCAAGCTTAGATCAGGGTCGTTGGAGTGGGACAAATTAGAAACAATCTTAAGACATAAGAGGGCATATCACTGTGGGCTAAAGTGGTTCATGTGTGGGGAGCTTCCTGGAAAAAAAGAGAAACTTGAGATGTTGGGATCATAGGTCTGGAGCTCGAAATGCTCTGGTCCAACTCTCCCTTTCCAGAGGAGGTCCCCCGACTTGCACAAAGTCATACATCTGTTAGTGGAAGAGCTTTCACTGGTTCGCATCCTGATTTGTCCTAGGACTTCAGAGTGGAGCTTTTTTCAAAAGGCTTTTAGTCTCAGAACATTGTGATTTTTCAACAGGCTGTGATGGACTAGTTGTAGTAAGCCTTAGGTACTGGTACAGAGTGAAGAGTCCTGAGTTTGAATCCAGACTTGATCATTTATTTGCTGTGGACAAGTTTTTAAAGCTTGCCAGGTCTAAAATAAAATATATAAATATATCATATCATATCATATTTTATATGTATATATCTACACATGCACAATACACATATATGTGTGTATGTGTATATTTGTGTGCATACGCATATATATGTATATATATATATGCACACGTACACATACATACATACATACGTGTGTGTGTATGTATATAAAATAGTACTCACACTGCCTACCCTGACGGGGCTGTTTTGGAGAAAGTCTTTTGTAAAGTTGAAAACACTGCATGAGTTGCCGTTATAGTTCTAGGCAACTTGGATGGTTTAAGCAAAGGCATGGGAAAGGGAAAATTGAGAATACACATGGAGAATGGTCAGTCGCTGAATGCGTGCATGCATTTCTGAGTGTGCATAAACACACAATCCATCATTAACTAAATATATAGTATGGGCCAGGCATGGTGTAGACCCTGGAGATACAATGGATGAAGAAATTCCTGCTGTTAAGGAACTTAAGTTGTAATGGGGAGACAAATATACATACATACATACATACACACACACACATACACACACACACACACACACACACATATATATATGTGTACAGCATGAATATAAAGTGTTTATTATTGTTGTTGTTCAGTCATTTCAGTCATGTCTGACTCTCCCTGACCCCAGTTGGTGTTCTCCTGGCAAAGATACTGGAGTTGTTTGCCATTTCCTTTTCCAGCTCATTTTACAAATGAGGAAACTGAGGCAAATAGGGTTAAGTGACTTGCCCACAGTCACCCATCTAGTAAGTGTCAGAGGGTGGATTTGAAGTCAGCCCTGGCTCCATGGCCCAAAGAAACTGTGTTTACTTGTTTTTCTGTTGTGTCCCGTTTGGGGTTTTCTTGGCAGAGATCCTGGAGAGGTTTGTCATTTTCTTCTCCAGCTCATTTTCCAGATGAAGAACTGAAGCAAGCAGGATCAAGTGACTTATCCAGGATCACACAGCTAGTAATTGTCTAACTAAATTGCCAGTTATTCAAACTCTGTTGCAGATAATGCAGCTCCAATGGGCTGGCCACATTGTTTGAGTGCCAAATATATACACTTGACAAAAAGACTATTTTATGGAGAACTCACACAGGAAAAGCACTTACAGGATGGTCAGAAAACGCGATTCAAGGACACTCTTAAGGTCTCTCTTAAGGTCTCTGGAATTGATTGTGTGACATGGGAGACACTGGCACGGGACTGCCCAGCATGAGATTCCCTCATTAGAGAAGGGCTGTGCTCTATGAACAAAGCAGAATTAAAGTAGCTCAAAATAAATGCAAGATGCACAAATTTAGAGAATCTACCCCAGATGTTCACATGGAATATTTGTGCCTGACCTGTGGTATAGAGCATTCCAAGCTCATACTGGTCTGATGAGCCACAGTGGGACAAACCTTAAAGTGATGCTAACATAGAGATGTCATTTTGGTCCTTCTTAAGAATGAAGGACAACAACCAACCAATCAATTCAAACTGCTCGTTTTTCAGGCTGGTCAACTCAAGCCAAATCAACTAGCAATTATTAAGCATATGCTATGTGCCAGACCCTGTGCTAAGAACTGGGGATATAAAGAAAGGCAACCTCCCCCATCACCTCTGCCAAAAATCATAAATAAGGAGGAGACCACATAACAAGAACTATGTACAAACAAAGGCACTAAAATGAAAGAAGACTAAGAAAGGTATCTTGCAGGAGTTGAGACATTAGAAGACAGAACTAGGGAGGGAATGTGGTAATCTGCTTTCCCTAATGTCATTCAGCCAGTCAGTGGCAAATATGGCACTGAAACCTACTTCTTCTCTATTCCTATCTAATCCTCTTTGCACTATATTGCATTATTTTCTCTTCTAGTTTTACTTTTCAATTGATCCTAGTTGCCCCAGTGTTTCAAAGCTATAAAAACAATTTTATTTTCACTAAACCTTGATCCTCTTCTTCATTTTGCTGGATTTTCATAGTCACTTTGATAGTTTCATATTTTAAACTATTCATTTTTAAGCTTTCTAATGACTAGATTCCCAAGACCTAAGTCCACATCCTGATGATATCATTTATTGGCTGGGTGACATTTGGCAACTCATAGACCCCTCTGAGATTCCTTTTCTTCATTTATAAAATGGGGAAATATAATTCTGTCTCTTCTTCACTGGACCCAACTGTTGTGAGGGAAACATTTGGTAAATATGAGTGAGCTATCTAAATGAGTTATTGTAGCTCTTATTATTCTAAGCTGATGGAATGCTATCAGAGACTCGGGGATTGTGAGAACCAGGGAGGGAGGGGAGCTCAGAGACCCCTTCTACAACATTCCCAATGCATGTTCATCTCACCTTTGCTGGCAGACCTCAAGGGAAGGGAAACGAATTACATCTCAAAGTAGTCCCAAACTTTTGTTTGAAAGATTTTCCTTATATCAAACCAACTCCATTTCACAAGAAATTCTACTCCTTCTAATTCTACCCTTCAAGGACAAACAGAGCAAGGAACTGAAATTTGGATCAGAAAAATACCTCAGGGCCCTGTATTCAACTCCCTCATCTAACATATGATTTGGCTATAGCCCAAGGGAAGTTAAGTGACTTTCTCAAGGTCACATAGGCAGTAAAAATGGAGGTAGGATTGGAAACTGGTTCCACTAATGATAGTGCCCAGAGCCTTTTCCACTCCCAGCTAATCCCAAAGCTCTTCATAGACTCACTTCTTCCAGTCTTTACTGTCTTCTTACACTCATGGACTCCAGTGCATGTTCTGAGACTATGAATCTAATGCCATTCCAGCTTTATATGTCTCCAATCACAAAACATAATGCTCTCAGCCTTACAAGAGTTTCCATATTTTCTTCAGATGGCAATCATGGTGGTTGTCTGTTCCTTTTAGAACAATAGAAAGTGCCAAATCACATGGCATAGTCAAAAAACAAAAATACAGCAGCTTGGTGATGCAGTAGATAGAGTGCTGGGCCCTTGAGTCAGGAAGACCTGAGTTCAAATATGGCTTCAGATACTTACCAGCTGGGTGACCCTGGACAGGTCATTTAACTTTTTTGCCTCAGTTTCCTTGTCTATAAAATGAGCCAGAGAAGGAAATGACAAACTACACCAGTACTTTTGGCAATAAAAACCTGAATGGGGTCAAGAAGAGTCAGACAAGGCACAACAATAACATATTTTTATTCCTTCTCTCTTTCTCAACACTCATAATCCTGCAATTCTGGCCAACTGAAAGCTGCTCAGATGCTACCCACCAATACCATCTTCTGTCTCAGGGCCTTTGCCCTTCCTTTCCCCATGCCCACCATATTCTGTCTCCTCACCTCTGCACTTTAGTTTCTCTAACTTCCTTCAAAACTTAGCCCAAATTCTGCTTTCAGCAGGAAGCCTCTTCCGATTTTCCTAGCTGCTAATACTGGCCCTTCCGAGGTTACCTTCCATTTACTCTGTAGATATTTTGTATGTCTCCAATTATTTATATATCATCTCCTCCATTAGAATGGAAGCTGCTGGAGGGCATGGTATATTTTTGTCTTCCTTTCTAACTGTAGAACTTAAGATAGTTCCTGGAACAAAGGAAGCATGAAATAAATGCTTATTGATTGCCTTGAAGGCTACAGTTGTATAATATGCTCTCTAGTCCTCTCCCTAGCCTGGGTACCTTCTGTTGGATGTACTTCAGTTTGTCTCTGTTTTTCCAAAAATGGGTTGTCTTGGAACAGATCACAGTGCTCTAGCCCTGACCTGATTGGGACAGAATCGAGTGTATCTTTAAACCCACCTAACACATAGCTCCCCTACCGAGGAGGAAGAAAAAGAGAAGGAGGAAAGAGAAAAGGAAGAAGGGAGGAAAAGAAGGGGGAGGAAAAGGAGGAGGAGGAAAAATCCTTCTCTATTAGCTGCTATGTAGGCTAAGTCCCTCTACTCCTGCTCTTCTAGCTCCTTTTTTATGTGTTCTATCCCCCCATTAGAATGTAAGTGCCTCGAGGGCAGGCAGGCAGACAGCCCTCTTTCTACTTGTATTTATGTTTCTAATTCTTAGCACAGTGTTTGGCACATGATAAGTGCTTAATAAGACAAATGTCCTATCTATCTATCAATCTATCTATCTATCTATCTATCTATCTATCTATCTATCTATCTATCTATCCAGCCTATCTATCTATCCTAAGTTCTGGGGATACAAAGAAAAGTCTTTGTAAAAGACAGTCTTTGCCCTCAAGGAGCTCACACTCTAATGAGGGGGACAACATACAAGCAACTATCTACAAAAAACATATACAGGATAAACTGGAAAAAAATCAACAGAGGGAAGGCACTAGATTTCCCTTTCTAAATGCTCACAAACTATCTCTTCAATAATATGTTACAGAGTTTTTCCAGGACAGATAGGAATAGAAGTGTAGATATAGGAGAGAAGTGAATGTGTTTGGGGAACAGTAAGTAATTTGCCTATTTTTGCTTGTCATTACACATCCCTCTTTCCCTGCATCAACCACCTACACATATATCCTGGGTCTTTGCCAAGGAATCTTATCACTAATATAGCATTATTTGAAAAAAAATCACTTTTATTCTTGGTAATAGCTCAACTTAATAATGCTAATAGCAACATTTTACATAGTATTTTAAGATTTGCAAAAGGCTTTACATATGTTACCTCATTTTATAAAATAGTCAAAAGATGCTTTGGCTCTATGATCATAGCTGTGTGTCTCTAAGTAAATCACTTACCCTCTCTGAGCCTCAGTTTACCCAACTATAAAGTAAAAGTAATGTACAATTCTTTGTCTAGCTTGACCTCTTTGTGAATATGTGATTCTATTGCCCACCTCCCCAAACTCACACAGTATTTCCGGCTCACATTTTAATTAGTCCATAGAGGAGCCTACAAAAGCCTGAGGATTGTCAGACTCACCTGGGCCACATTGTGGAAACCCCAGATTTATTTAGAATTGGGATCTTCTGTCCCAGTTCTTTCTCCCAGAGCATCCCTCCTTAGCTCAACATTCGGGTTGGCAAGGTAACAGGGAGGCATTGAAGAGGCTGACTTGTCTGGACGGCCCATGACACTCGTTAATATAGAAAGGGCCATTGCTGTCTGCCTTAATTGGCAAAAACAATCACGGAACATTTACGACGACCAGCCGTGGACACATTTCCCCGACTCTGTTTTTAATGATCTCCATCCATTATTTTAAATCGCCGCCAAGTGCTGCCTATATTTCTTGTTTACTCATCATATGCCTATTGACATTGTGTTTAAAAATATTTCACAGTGAAGGGGATGAGATGAAATGTTTGGATTCAACATATAGAGGTAATGAAGCCAAATATAAGATTATGTCACATGTGAATAAAATAAGTGGGGCCAAGTGTATTTGCTTATTACCATCACACCAAGTATAACATCAGAGAATTGTACACTGTTAGAGCTTGAAAGGACCTTAGAATACAGAACAGGGGTGGGGAACCTGCGGCCTTAAGGCTACATGTGATCCTCTAGGTCCTCAAGTGTGGCCCTTTGACTGAATTCAAACTTCACAGAATAAATCCCCTTCATAAAAGGATTTGTTCTGTAAAACCTGGACTCAGTCAAAGGGCCACACTTGAAGACCTAGAGGGCCACATGTGGCCTCAAGACCGCAGGTTCCCAACCCCTGATATAGAATATTAGAATACAGAAGATATAATGTAGGTTCTGGATTCTATCTCAGAACATATAATCGTGAACAGCAATATGATGTAGTGGAACAAGTTTTGGATTAGGAATGGGAAGCCCTGAGATTCAAATTGGGACCTGTTGTTCACTCCCTGCCTGACCTTGGGTAAGAAGTCACAAAACTCTCCAGGCCTCAGTTTACGGATCTGGAAAACGAGATGGTGGATGTGGATGAATTGCACGGCCCCTTCCTGCTCTAAATCCTATGATCTTAGGTTTGAAGATGGAACGTAGAATGTTAATGTTAGAACATAGAATTTCAGGGCTGAGGCACTTTAACTCAGCTCTTGTATTTGACAGATAAAGAAACTGAGACCAGATAAGGAAAAGTGACTCATGTACACAATATTTCATAGTGAATATGTTCTTTCCTTAATGAAAATGAAAACAAAACAAACAAAAAACCCAAACTCTCCCCAGTGTAGGTACTTAGTAAAAACAAAAGAAAACAAACAAAAAAACCTATTGGTAAAGTAGGCTCTCTGAATTTAGCTGACCAACAAACAAGTATTTATTGACCATTCCTCCTGTGCTAAACCTTCTGCTAGCTGCTGGAGGTATAAGGAAAAGGCAAGAACCCAGTCCCTGACTTCAAGGGGCTCACATTCAAATAGGACAGACAACATCATGTACAAGATACAAATAAAAAGTGGAAGATAGCCTTAGAAAGGAAGGCACCAGAAAGTGGAGCGACCAGGAAGAGCCTCCTTCAGGAGGTAGTGCTGAAAGTTAGTCTTAAAGGAAATTAGGAGGTTCTGAGTGGTGGAGGTGAAGGGGGAGAACATGACATATTTTTGTTGGTGATCAGTCATTTCTTCAGTTGTGTCCAACTCTATGTGTAAGAGTACTAGACTTGGAATCAGGAAGTTGTGGTCATTGTTGAGTTGTTTAGTTGTGTCTGACTCTTTGTGACCCCATTTGGGGTTTTCTTGACAGAGATACTGGAGGGGTTTGCCATTTCCTTCTCTAGTTCATTTGGCAGATGAGGAAACTGAGGCAAAGGTTAAGTTAAGAAAACTAGGCAAGGTTAGGTGACTGTATTAGTAAGACGATAATAACAACGTGGATAATAAATTGTCAAAATGCCTATGTGGTTCTGTATCGCAAAGTATACCAGACTCTCCACATAGAAGGCAGAAGAAGCAAACCATTTATTCAGACACCAGAGATCCATATCCCACAAGCCATTTATCCAATAAAACATTCCACACACAATATGAAAACCTAGAGACTCACCATCCCAAAACCTCTCGGACCCCCTGCTGGGGTCTTCCCAAAAACAAACTCACAGTTGAATTGAGTCAGCCTGTTCAGCTCTATCACTATGGCGGCCATTAGCAGCCATTAGCAGACATAACTGCTCTCTCTCTCTCTCTCTCTCTCTCTCAGCATTTCCTGTGACATAACTTCCTTTTCCTATCAGGAAGCTCCTGCCACCACATGTGACTTAGGCTTCCTGTGATGTAAGCAGGTCACATGGCCTATAAATGGAAAAAAAGATCTTCAAATCTAAATTGGTACTACAGTGACTCACCTAAGGTCACATAGCTAGTGAGTGTCTGAGACTGCATTTGAGCTGAGGAAGATTCTGGCTCCTGGCCCGCCACTCTATTCACTGTGCCACCTAGGTGCCCCTCATTTTTCAGTTGAAGAACTTGAGGTAGACAGAGGGTGAGGGACTTGTCCGGGATCACACAGCTAGAAAGTGTTTGAGGTTGGATTGAATTCAAGTTCATGCTCAGTCTTTTATGTACTGTGCCGCCTTGTTGTTGTCCAGTCATTCAATCATGTCCAATTCTTTCCATGGGGTTTTCTTAGGAAAGACGCTGGAAAAAAAAAAAAAGGAAAGACACTGCAGTGCTTCTCCATTTCCTTCTCCATTTTGTCCCATTTTTACAGATGAAGCTCTGAGGCAAATAAGGGTTAAGTGATTTACCTAGGGTCACATGGCTAGTAAGTGGCTGAGGCCAAATTTGAACTCAGATCTTATTGACTCTAGGCCTGATCTTCTATCCACTGTGCCACCTCACTGCCCCACTGTGCCCCCTAGCTGCCTCTGCTCATAAGGTTACAATAGTCCAGATAAGAGGAGATAAAGACTTGACTTAGGATGGTGGTTTAGGATGGTGGTGGTGTGAGTCCTGAGAAGGGGGAATATACCGGAGATATTGTGGAGATAGGAACAGCAAGCTTTGACAACTGATTGGTTTTTGAGTGTCAGCAAGAGGGAGAAGTGAAGGATGAGGCTAAGGTTGTGGGTCATTGGAAGGATGACGGACCTCTCAACGGTAATGGGGAAGTGCAGTAGTATGGTGGACTTGGGTGGAAGGGCAAAGAGTCCTGTTTTATGCATGTTGAGTTTGAGCTAATACCTAGGCTATTTTGGTAGGATCTGAATGATGCTATAATTGATTCAAGGCGATGATATCCTCTGGGTAACGAAACAGAGCCAAGTATAGCTATGAAGGATAAAAACACAACAAAATAAAGCCCTGGGCCAGGAATCAGAAGATCTGAGTCTGGGAACAAGGAGGGCAAGGGGAGCTGGGTCTATGCTGGTCACTACTCTTTGCTCCAGGTGCTCAGGAATTCCTCCCTAGTGGAGGTTCCCATCACTTCACTTAGGATTTCTGACCAAGGAAATGTTAGATGTATAAGAACACTCAGCTAGTGCTTATTAATAGGATAGAATATTTAAGGAATTAAAAAGAGCTTTTTTTAGCCTAGTTTACACACAGATTATAATAATAGCCCATGTTTTTATAGTTCTGTATGTATAGCATGGATCGAAAACTGGGCTTAAAATCCACAAGAACTGAATTCTGATACTTACTAACTGGCACCTCTGGTTAAATCTTTTTATCTGTGTATCTCAGAGAATTCCCTGGCAACTAACTCATAGATGGGTTGCAATCTGCACTAGTGAAAGGAGTTCACATGAAGGGAATTTCTTCTGCTGATAAAATATTTGGGTATATGACTTTATTAACAACTCTTTTCAGTAAGTGGTGCTAGGATTATTCTCTCCACTTTTATTCTCCCCTATTTAACCAAGAAAATTGAGGATTGACAGGTTTCTCTTCCTCCCCTCGAACTTGTCTTCTCCCATCTTCACTTCCATTGTTTCAACAGAGGCACCAATAAGTGGCAGAACCAAGAATCCAGCTGAGTTCTTTTGAAAACTCTTAAGTCCAGCCTGGTTTCTCTCATGCCCCTGTCTCTCTCCAGTGTGTTCCAGAAAACAATTCATGTGCACCAATAAACTTGGCAAAAGGCAGAGTTCAGTTAGTGCCTTTCAGAGCTCAAACCTGAGGTTTAAATGGAGCATAAAACCAGGAGAAATGCTAGTTTCCAGCAGTGCAGTCTCCTTCCCTTGATAATGTAATGGGGTATCACTCCCACCTTCCCCCACTAATCACCAACTGAGCAGGTAGCAGCTAATTAGTCTTCAGTTCTATGATGGAAGGATGCATTGGGTATGATCTGTGGGAAGCTTGGCTCAGTTTAGCATTTTTCTCAGTAATGCTTAGTTCATAGCATCATAGAATTTGGAGCAAGAAGGAATTATCTAGATTAATCATCTAGATCTATCTGGAATTATCCAGATATTTTCTGGGATTATCTAGATATTATTTGGAACTATCTAGATCTCTTTTTACATGGAAGAAATTGAAGACTTTAAGACTTGAAGTGACTTCCTCAATGTTAAACAGATGATAAGTAGATGACCTGGAATTAGAATCTTGGTCCTCTGGATCCAAATTGAGTATTGCTTTTTGTTATGCCTTGATGCTAAATAATCATCCTGACCTATAAAATTGGACCTTTTTCATCTTCCTAAGTTCCTAAAGTAACCTAAAGATTAATTATTTCAAAATTTCCAAAGTGATGGTTGTTGATACTTCCTTGCCTTTCTTTTTCATTTTTATTTTCAGTTGATGACTTGCAAAATGTTTTTAAGAACAAAACACTGGTTATAAGAACTTGTATTCACTGAGTTGGAAATGTCATGCCTGCTGTGCCCACAGCCTCCACTCCGCCTGACCTTGGCAGTGCTTTCAGCCACCCACATTGTAGTGGGGAAATTAAAGATTAAATCTGAGCTTTCCAATATCCTGTTGGGCATCTTGGGGAACATGTTATGATGGTGTATCAGATGCCTTTGGTCAAAGAGAAGGAAGGTTTTGAGAGTTTTCTTCATTGTGTGAATTTCTTTTTCTTCCACTGAAAAACGTGAAAAAATAATAACCTTTGTGCTCTTTGGAGTTTTGTCTGTTGCCTTTCTAAGAGATACTGTCAAATAGAAGTAATTATTTCCTTTCTCTTAAGTGTCCCACCTGGCACTCTGAGCAGATAGCACTGTCTACTACTCCGCAAAGTAAATCTTGTATCTGAAACCAAGAGGGAATGGCTTCATGGCTCAGGCTCTAAGATGTGTGAGATAGTTGGGCAGAGCATGGAAGTGGCAGAGAATTAATTCTCTGTTATGTGTGATAGGGCAAAACTGGGACTCTAATAAGAATAAGAATAACAAATCAAATTTCTGTAAAAAAATTGGGTTAAAAAAAGATACATCCCTATTGTTGCTATGAGATGGACAAGGCATGTATTATTACCCTTATTTTATAGTTGAGGAAACTGGGAAGTCAAATGATTTCTTTACCTAGCAAGTCTCATATTAATGGAAGCAAAGGAGTAGAAGAGAATTTTCTCACTATGCTCTGTTCAGGTCATCTGTTCAATGTTAGGTAAAACATTTTAGGACGACTCGACAGATAGGAGGGCCTAGAGAAGAGGATGGCCAATACTCGATGAGGCTGGGATGAATCTAAAAGTAGACTGAAAATCAAGCCTACTTCCAAAAATGACTGAAGAAACTGGAGATGTTGAGGCAGGAGAAGAGAAAACTTCAGGGGAATATTCAAATATTTGAAACCCTTATCATGCGGAAGAGGGTTTAGATTTGTTCTTCTTGGTCCTAAAAGGCACCAGTAAGATTGGTGGATACTGCTGTTTGTCCTTTGTTTTCAAAGAGGACCAATATCATCACAGGTGATGTCTTGACTTGTGTGTGAATGGAATTTAAGTGAGGCAGACTTACACAAAGTTGTCAGCCTTACTCTCTCTGCCAATCATCGAAGTCCACGGGCAGGACAAAAGTCAAGATGATTGGCGATGGCCCAGAATTCAGTGGATGACTTTCCATGTCTAACCAAGCTCTAAGTGCTCTAAGAGTGATGGATAGGAGTTGTAGAGAGGTAGATTTGGTTAGACGTAAAGAACAATCTTCCTAATAGACAGAGCCAGGCAAATGTGAGATAAGAAGTCTCGTAATATTATGAGTTCTCCATTATGGGAGATCTCTGAATGGAATCGAAATGACCACCTGCTAGATAATAGATATACAAATAAAAAATGAAAGAGGCCCAGTTCTTAAGGAACACTTATATGCTACTGGGGAAAATGTTGACCAAGTCAATGTTAAGACTTCAGCAACATGATTTCCTCCAGGTTTATACCCTTTGCAGTGAGGCAAAGGAAAGAATGCTGAATATGGAATTAGAGGACCTACACATGTATGTGTTTATGTGTGTCTGTGTGTATCCATCTCTGGATGCATCTATACAATATGCATCTATGTCTACTTATGTGAATATACATATATTTACACACCTACATACACTTATTTTTAATATACATACACGTGCACAAATATGTGTATATATGTATATACTGTTAAACGCATATGCATGTGCATGTATTCCTATGCATGTTTCTATGCACATATATGGATTATATCTGGATAAACATGGATAACTATAGCTAAAGGTGATATTAATATAAATATAGACTCAGATATAGATATAGTTATGGACGTGGATAGAGATAAGCATATTAGTTCATTATCCTATCCATCTCACTGAATACCATAGTCTATATAAGTCATTCTTTCTTCATCTGCATATATGTATACATATACATACACATACATATGTGTATATATGTACATGTGTATATGTGTATATGTGTGTGTATACAGTTAGGCAGGTATAGCTGTAAGTGACTTGTTCATGGTTACATAGCTAGTAAGCATTACTACCTCTGTTGTTATTCACAAGGGATTCCTTCTCTCTATACCCTCTGAATTCCCTTCTGACTCCAAGATTTTTGTAATTCAAGGGCATGTGTTATTTATAGAAGCTAGCCAAAGGTCAATCCCATGCTATTCCCCAGGTAAGAAAGATCCATAGCTTCCAGTCTGCCTCCAGTGTCATCCATCATGGAACTATAATTGTAGGGCCTCTCCCTCTGATTGTAGGGCTCCTCCCAGAACCTCCATTTAAGTAGAATGCCTAGCTCAGCTATCCCGTCATTTCCCACCAGGCTGTACTCCTCTGGAGTTCTCCGTCACTCCCCCATGCCAGGTACCTTCTTTTCCCTATTTCTCCCTTTTCAGATTCTTTTTATGTATTATCTTCCCCATGAGAATGTAAGGTTCTTGAGAGAACAGACTATATTTTATTTTAGCTGAACTCCTAATTTTTAGTATAGCACCTGGCACAGAGTAAGCACTTAATGAATTCTTGTTGGCTGATTTTTGAGCAGGGAAATAGACTCCCTCTTCTTTCATGCCCCATGGAAAATATATCTTAAAGACTCCCTTCATCTATAGGGATACCCAGGGCCAGTTATAGTAAGGAAATAGCATCCTGTTCTTCTCATTCTTGAACCTCTCTTTGTATCATGACCACTTAGCACAGTGCCTGGCACATAGTAGGCACTTAATACTCACTGACTTATTGTTGATTTGTCTTTTTGTGCTTTGCATTGTTTGGTGGAAATGAATGGGGACAATTAGAACCTACATCATCCTTCCTGTAAATGGTGATCAGTATCATCTTTCGGAAACCCCAGTTAACTCATGAATAGCTTCTCCGCAATCATAGAAAAGCATTTAAACTCTTATCCTGATAATGAAGGTCCCTAATCAATATCCGCACCACCAGCATCATGGGCTTCAAGGACAATACATTGAGTCATGAATGGTTTCAATGATGGGAGGAAGGCTAGTCAGAGATCACTAAAGACACTAAAGAGTCAAGAGACCTTATGATTTTCCTTGTCTTTGTCTCTGAATTGCTGTGCCTCCTTGGACGAGTCACTTTTCTTTTCTAGGATTTAACTTCTTCTTCTCTAAAATGAAGACATCAGAGTGGATAAGGAGGAGGTTCATATAAAATGCTTTCTGAGGTTTCACCCAGTACTAATGTTATGTTCTTCTTAGGGATACTGAAAAAGAGCTAAAAGGCACAACTTGGGAAGCCAGATAGATATGATGACTTCATGGGTGTGATGAAGGTTGGCCTTGAAGCTTGATTTGTGATTTAAATTTCCACATGTGCTTTGGTTTGTTATTTAGTCATAGACTGTGTGCCTTAGGTAGGCCATCTGAATCACAAATGTAGATCTTCCTGGAGGCCCTACATACAGCCATGGGATGCTTAGGTCTAACTGGCTTGCCAAAGAGATGAACATTCCAGCCAGAATCCTCCTCCTTACCCTACCCAAGAGAGAAAGAAGGAAGACTCAAGGAAGGAAGGAATAAAGGGAGGAAAGAAAGAAGGAATGAAGGAATGAAGGGAGGAAAGAAGGAAGGAAGGAAGAAAGGAAGAAAGGAAGGAAGGACGGAGGGAAGGAAGGAAGGAAGGAAGGAAGGAAGGAAGGAAGTGGTTTGATTGATTCACACTAAGTCGATTCTTATAAAGTCATAGTTATAGAAGGGTAGAATTAGAAAATACATTATAGATTCCACTTCCACCGCATTCCAACACACACACACACACACACACACATTTTACAGAAGGGAAAAATAATGAGATAGAGAGGAAAAAAGTGATTTTCCGATGTAAATACTTCAACTAAATAGTTAAAACTAGACTTGAACACAAGCCTCTGGCCTCCTACCTAATTGAGCACTTTCCCCATGATGCCATGTGGCTTTTCCATGGGTCATATCTAAAATGGGTAAGAACACTGCATATGGGGTGAGAAGGCTTGGATTCTAGTCCCTAACTGAACTCTGACTGGCTATGTGACTTAGGTCAAGGCATTTTGCCAAGCTGGCAGGCAGGCAGGCAACAACATTATTAAGCACTTATTTTATATCAGGCATGGTGCTAAGGTCTAGTGAGGCTTCAGTTTGCTCCTATGCAAAATAGGGAAAATGAAACTTGAACTATCTATCTCGAATATGTGATGATGAAGAAGATGATGATGATAATAACAATAATAACATCTTAGCTTCATTAAGATGGGAGGAATGAGGTGATGATGACCAAATTAATAATAACAGGATAGGACTGAGGACTAGACCTGTAATTTTACTGAAAATTTCTTAGAGGAAGAAACTCCCTCTGCCAATGCAGGTTGGCATCTTCTCTGAAACTTGAAGTCTTGGAGAATTTCCTAGAACACCAAGTGCTTAAGTGACTTGTCCAGAGTCATCTAACCAGTATGTGTCAGAGACAGAATTTGAATCTAGGTCTTTCTGGCTTTGAGATAAAATCTCTATCCACTTGGCCATGCTACCTCTCATTGATAAAAAACAAGAAATAAAGTTTACACAGTGCTTTCAAGTTTGGAATGTTCTTTACATATAAGGTCTCATTGGCTATTGAAAGGTAAACCCTTGGTCAACTGTAAAGTGTTATGACAATATGAATGATGTCACGAATTTATAAGAGAAGAGAACATCAGCTAAAGTTTGATTATCAGACCCTGTGCCATCTGATGGAAGAGGTTGTAGGCTAACTACATACTCCATCTTCTTGAAAAGCTTTTAGAACAGTATCATGTTGAAGGACTGATCTCATCCCATGGGATCAAGGATTGTACTTCTCTCTCTTTTCCCTTGTTTTATTTTTTTTAAAAAATGATTTTATTCTTATTTTGAGCTTAACAATTATCAACATATTTCAAAGTGGAAAGAAGTACAAAAAAGATGAAGTAAGAAAATGTGAGCTCCATTTTTCCTTTTTAACTTGGGAATTAAACAGGTGGCCAGTGTGGTAACCATGCAGGTTTAGAGCTGTAGAAACAGAGGATTGTAGGGCTGGAAAGGCCATCAAGGGCATTTAAACTAACTCCCGTCTCTCCTTTCCTCCAAGACAGGACTCTCTTTTACCAATATAACTGATAAGAAGTAACTTAGTCTCTGTTTAAAGACCTCCAATGATAGGGAACTCATGCAGCCTATTTTTTGAAGGGAAGGAAATAAGTATTTTTTGGCTTCTAGATGTGACAGGCTTAAGAATTTTACAAATATTGTTTTATTTGATCCTCATAACAGTTACAGTTGAGGAAACTGAGGCAAATAGCAATTAAGTGACTTTCCCAGTTAATGAGCATCTGAATTCATATTTGAACTTAGGTCTTCCTGATTCAAGGTTCAATGCTCTACCTACTGCACCATCATTTCTCCACCTCTGTCTCCACTTTTGAACAACTCTGATTTTAAGGAAGTTCTTTCTCTTACTAAGCTAAAATTGCTTTCCTCTAACTCCCACCCATGGCTCTTAGTTCTACCCCATGGAACTGCAGCAAACAATTTTAGTCCATTTTCCAGATGAAAATTGTTAATAAGGCAAAAAACTCCAACAGATGTCCAGGTAGTTGAAATCTCATATCACTACTATATCTAGGCTTCGTGTCAGGTTTATTTTGCTTTGTCCCAGAAACAAGGAACAACATTCTCACCAGGAGAAATCATTGCCCACATTGTAAGAACTAGGATTGGCAGGAATAGTTGCTCTGCCAAGGATTTCATCTAAGTTGCCCCTTGGATATGTTCTTGGCCAGATTCTCTAGTACACAATAATCTCCACATGAATTAAAGGTTATCAATGTAAGCTGCATGTGTCTTTGAGAGTGGATGTTAGTGCTGGAAGAGACCGGAGAGTTTATTGAACCCAACCCCTTAACTTATGGAAGAGGAAACTGAGGTCCATTGGGTTTTTCCTGAAACCCTCCTCTCTCCCTAACAATTACATTATTGTGGAGGGTATCAGTTTCACCCCAGTCATCTTGGCTCTTTACTTAGGTGTCATACACATCTCCTCAATTTCTCACATGGGTGGTGGAGCCAGCTTGAACTAGTTCATAATATATGATTGTAAAATTTTCAGTGTGAGTGTTTACACCTTGGAAATCAACAAATGCTACAGATCAAGGTTTGATTTATTGTTTTGTTGATTTCTAGACTTAAGAAACTTATGGGAGGACTTCTGGGATCCAAGATGGCAGAGTAAGCAGTAAATCACCATAACTCTCTTATATTCACCTCCAAACAACCATAAAATAGTATCCCCAAACAAATACTAGAACAGCAGAACCAGCAAAAAGATGGGGTAAAACAATCTTTTAGCTCAAGAAACTTGGAAGATATTCAAGAAAGATCTGCATCATTCAGGTGAAAGGAGAACATAGTCCAGGACAGGAAGCATCCCAACAAACCAGTAGCAAGCCCCATCTCAGCAAACCAGCACTAGATCCTCAGCCCCAGTGTGGTAGAGTAGGCAAATGCCAACATCATCCTTCCTGCCCCCAACATGCCTCAGCATAGCTAGGGAAAAGGGCAGACTCCAGTTCCCAGAACCACCAAGTGCTTCAGCATAGCCCTGGGCAAACAGGCAACCTCCAGTGGCCTGATCACTATGTGCTTCAGTGTGGTCCCAGGGAAGTGCAGAAACACCCCACCAGCCTTAGCATATTCCAGACACCAGCACTAGACACCAGCTCAACACCAGGTAAGTTGCCAGATCCCTACAGCCTCTAGCAGTGCTAGCCATCACCCCTCACCCCTCAGTGTAGCACCAGACATTAGGGTCCCCATAGGCCTCAGGGCAACATCAGTGCAGTACCAGGTAAACAGCCAGGGCCGGCAGCCCCTGGTGTAAGAAGCCTGAGACAGTGTCCCTTCCACCCTGGGAGTAGAGCTCAAATTTACAAAAAAGGGAAAAGGCCAAAAAGATGAGCGAAGAACAGCAAAAAAGAAACTGACCATAGAAAGTTTTTATGGTGACAGGGAAGGTCAAGACACAATCTCAAAAGAGGACAACAATGTCAAAACAACTATAAGCAAAACCCCAAAGAAAAATGGGAAGTGACCTCAAGCCCAGAAAGAAATCATGGAAGAGATAAAAAAGGAGCTTACAAATCATATAAGAGGGGTAGAAGAAAAATTGGGAAAAGAAATAAGAGTGATGCAAGAGCATTATGAAAAGAGTCAACAGCTTAGCAAAAGAAAACAACTGCTTAAAAAGTAGAATTGGCCAAGTGGAAAAGGAAGTTACAAAAGCTAATTAAGGAAAACCACTCCTTTAAAGTTAGAACTGGGCAAGAGGAAGCTAATGACTCTGAGACATCAAGAATCAAACGAATTCAAAATAATGAAGAAATAGAAGAATGTAAAATACCTCATTGGGAAACAACTGACATGGTAAATAGATCCAGGAGAGACAATGTCAGAATCATTGGACTAACTGAAAGCCATAATCAAAAGCAGGAGCTGGACAGCATCTTTCAAGAAGTTATCAGGGAAAACTGCCCTGTTACCCTTGAACAAGAAGGCTAAATAGGCACTGAAAGAACCCATTGATCACCTCAGGAAAGAGATCCCAAAATACAAAACTCCAAGGAACATTATAACTAAATTACAGAACAATCAGGTCAAGGAAAAATGCTGTAAGTGGACAGAAAAATTCAAATATTGGGAAGCCATAATCAGGATTACCTAGGATTTAGCAGCTGCAACATTAAAGGATCAGAGGTCATGGAATATGATATTCTGGAAGGCAAAGGGCCTAGGACTCCAACCAAAAATCACCTTCCTGGTGAAATTAAGCATATTGCTGTATTAGGAGGGCAGAGTTTATAATCTCAAAGAGGATCATAAACATGTCTGAAAGGTTCAGAACCGCCGGATATAAGAAACTCTCAAAGTAGAAGGCAGAAGAATCAAAACATATATTTAGGCTCCACAGTAACCAACCCATGAACCAGCAACCCCATTTTGATATATTGATCAAAAGCTTCCAGGCCCAATAAGTACGCCTTGAAAGAGTAACCAGGAGGCTACAGAGAAGCATGATTGCGTAAAGCAAAATCATGCTTCCCCCTCTATGGTAAAAAGATTACCCACTGGCCTGAAGTCCTTGTTTAGCTTCCTCCCGTAGGTCAGCTCTGCCACTGGCAGCTCCTGCTTCGGCTGTGGCTGTGGCTGTGGCTGTGGCTGTGGCTGTGGCTGTGGCTGTGGCTGTGGCTGTGGCTGTGGCTATAGCTGTAGCAGCCTCTGGCTCCAACGGGAGCTGCTTTTAACCATCCACCTTCTGCGGGGGGGGGGGGGGGGGGGGGGGGGGGGGGGGGGGGGGGGTGTAAGGTACGCTGGGGAAAGCACAGGTTCTTTCAATCTGCTTAAGCAAGGTGAAGGGGTTGACCGGGAAAGCACAGGTTCTTTCCATCAGCTTAAGCAAGGGAAGCAAGGTGAAGGGGCCGACAAGCTTACTCCAGTCCAACATACAAACAGCATTCAGTTCAGGGGAAAAAGCCAAACTAGTCAAGGGCACTTGTTGACTAAGTGCTAAGGAGCCCATTTTTGTTTGCCAATACAATTGCTTCAAGAGAAAAATGGTCATTCAATGAAACAGAAGGATTTCAAGCTTTCATAAGGAGACCTGAATTGAACAACAAAAAAATGATCTCCAGTATCAAGACCCAAGAGAAGCCTAAAAAGGGGACAAGGGAAAAGAAAACATAAAGGATTCAATGGAGCTGAACTGTTTATATCCATACATGGGAGGATGATACTTGTAATTCTCAAAAATTATACCACTAATAGTATAGCTAGAAGGAATATACATAGACACAGGGTACAGGTAGGAGGTTAATTTGAGGGAATGACATAAAAATGATTCAGGAATGAGAAAGAGCAGTACATCGGGTGCACAAGGAAAGGGAAGGTAGAATGTGGTGATTATTTCATATGAAGAAAAACAAAAAAAACTATTACAGTTGATGGAAATATGGGAGAGTGGGCAATGGGCATCACTTGAACCTTATTCTCATCAGTATTGGCTCAAAGAGGGAATAACATACACAATAAGGTGAATAGAGAAATCTATCTTACCAAACAGAAAAGAAGGCTGGGAGGAGATTAACTAAAGGGCAAGGTAGGGGAGAGGGACTGATAGATGAGATGGCAGCCTGGGGGAGGTGGTAGACAGAAGCAAACACTTTTGATTAGGGAAAGGATGAAGGAGAGAGATGAAGAGAGAGTGAGAGAGAGAGAGAAAGAGAGAGAGAGAGAGAGAGAGAGAGAGAGAACAGACAGGAAGAAAATAGGACAGAGGGAAATACACAGTTAGTAATCATAACTATGAATGTGAATGGGATGACCTCTCCCAAAAAATGGAAGTAGATAGCAGAATGGATCAAAATCCAGAATCCTACAATATGTTGATTATAAGAAATACACTTGAAGCAGAAAGACGCACAGAGTAAAGGCAATGGGATGGAGCAGAATCTATTATGCTTCAGCTGAAGTTAAAAAAAGTGGGAGTAGCAATCCTGATCTCAGACAGAGCAAAAACAAAAATAGACTTAATTAAAAGAGATAATGAAGGAAACTACATCTTGCTAAAAGTTTCCATAGACAATGAAGTGATGTCAATACTAAACATTTATGCACCAAGTGATGCAGCATCCACATTCTTAAAGAAGAAGTTAAGTGAGTTATAGGTTCATCTCTAAACAAGAGGTAGAGAGCATTACAAAATTTAAAATAGATAATTTTGATTATATTAAATTAAAAAAACTTTTACACAAACAAACCAATGTAACCAAGATCAGAAGGAAAGTAGAAAGATGGGAAACAATCTTTATTGGCAAGCATCTCTGATAAAGGCCTTATTTCCCAAATATATAGAGAACTGAGTCAAATTTGTAAGAGTGCAAGCTGGTCCCAAATTGATAAATGGTCAAATGATATGAACAGGCAGTTTTCAGATGAAGAAATCAAAGCTATCTATTGGCATATGAAGAAATTCTCTAAATCACTTCTGATCAGGGAAACTCAAATTAGAACAACTCTGAGGTACCACCTCACACCTATCAGATTTATAATAAAGCAAAAAGGGAAATGATAAGTGTTTGAGATGTGGGAAAATTGGGACACAAATGCATTGTTGATGGAGTTGTGAACTGATCCAACCATTATGGAGAGCAATTTGGAACTATGCCCAAATTGTGCACATCCAGCAATACCACTACTAGGTCTGTATCCCAAAAAGATCATCAAAAGGGACAAAGAACCTACATGTGCAAAAATATTTATAGCAGCCCTTTATGTGGTGGCAAAACATTGGAAAGTGAAGAGAAGGGGAATGGTGAGTGAGCTGTGGTATTTGAATGTAATGGAATACTATTGTGCAATAAGAAATGATGAACAGACAGATTTCAGAAAAACCTAGAAAGACTTGTATGAACAGATGCAGAGTGAAATGAGCAGAACCATGAAAACACTGTACATAGTATCATAACATCGTGTGATGATCAATTATGAATGACTCAGCTCTTCTCAGCAACACAATGATCCAAGACAAATACAAAGGACTCATGAAGGAAAATGCTATCCACATCCTGATAAAGAATTGACAGACTCTGAATGCAGATAAAAGCATGCCTTTTCATTTATTTTATTCTTTATTGTGTTTTTTTTTCTTTTGATCTGTTTCTTCTTTCACAATTGTGACTAATAGGGAAATATGTTTTAAATGATAGCACTTCTATAACCTATATAAAATTGTCTACCATTTTAGAAAAAGGGGAGGGCAGGGAGAGTGGAAGAGAAACTTGAAACTCAAAATGTTGTAAAAATGATCCGTAAAATTGTCTTGATATGTAATTGGAGAAAATACTATTAAAATAAACTTGTGGGAAAAGGATAATAATGAAGATTAAAACTTAAAAATACCTTGTGTGTGCAAATTTTTAGAAAGCTGGTAATTAAACATTTACCAGCAGACCTTTGCTTTCTCCCCTCATATCCTATCAGCTACCCATTCCAATCCTCTTTACTTTTGTAATATCCCTCATATATATCCTTTTCTCTCCTCTGATACTATTACCACCCTAGTGCAAGCTCTCATACCTGCATTATTGAAATATCCTCCTGGCCTTCCTCTCTGAAGTCTTTTTTCCCCCTCTATTCTGTCTTCCACTCAACTGTCAAATTGATCTTCATAAATCACAGTTCAGACAGATCTGTGACCTTGTTCGATAAAGGCAGTGGTTCCTTATTACATCCAGGAGCAAAGATATAATCCTCTGGCTTTTAAAGCCTTTCCTAACCTGGCCACTTCCTACCTTTTCAGTCTTCTTGCATCTTACTCCAATTCATGCTATCCTTACTCCAATCCATACTGCTATTCAGTGACACTAACTTCCTTGCTGTTCTGCACACAAGACACTCCATCTCCCGAGTCTGTGCATTTTTGCTGGCTTTCCTTCATGCCTGGAACTCTCTCTTTCTTCCTTTCCACCAGGTCTTGACTTCCCTGGCTTCCTATAACTCTGAACTAAAATCCCACCTTCTGCAAAAAGCCTTCCCAAGTCCTTTTCCCCCTAATGATTGCCCCCATTCATCCCATCTTTATCTTGATTGCATATAGTTGTTTGTATGTTGTCTTCCCCATTAGCATATGAGCTACTTGATGGACACAGGCTTCTCCCCTTTCTTTCTTTGTATCCCCAGCACTTTGTGTCTGGAACATGGTACACACTTAATAAACAGTGTTGGTTTGACCCAGAGAAATGAAGTGAGTTGGCCAAAGTCACAAAAAGAGTTAGTGAGAAAGATGGGACTACAGATCTGTTTCCTGTGTTCTAGTCCAGTGCTTTTCCCACTGCACTAAACTGTCTCTTAATTGCACTTTGGAGGAGTTGCAATATATTTTAAAAAGGAAATGTCTACAATGATGAACTAATCAATTTTGGCAGTATTATTTCTATTGCCATTAACGAGATACCATGGAAAATAAGTCTTGAAGTCAGGAAAGGCTAGGTTCAAGTATGCTTATGATACAATGCTTGCTGTGAAACCCTGGGAATATGTTTAACCTCTCATTACTCTGGGCAACTCTTTATAGGTAACTAGGTGGTATGGTGGATAGACTGTTAGACCAGAGTTAGGAAGATCGATCTAAGTTCAAATTTGGAATAAGTTGCTTACTAGCTGGGTGACACTGGTCAAGTCACTTAGCCCCTGTTTGCCTCAGTTTCCTTATCTGTAAAATGGGGGTAATCATAGCACCTAACTATTGCTATAGTTCCCAGGCTTGTTGTGAGGATCAAATTAATAATAATAAGGTGCTTAGCGCAGTGCCTGGAACATAGTAAGGTATTATTATTATTATAGTATATTATCGATGTTAGCTATTATTATTTAAAGCTATAATTTGTGGAGAAAGAGCCAGGCTTTAGGAAGAGAGGAAGATCCTTGCTGAAAGGGGGCAGAAAAAGGGCATTTGTTTGATAAACAGAGAAAAAAGCAGCTTGAATAGAAATATAGATTATTCTGAGAAGATCTGAGTGAAAATTAGCCCCTCGGACTAAAATGCTAAGGGGAGAGCCAGAGAGTATTGAGTGAAAGCAGCCCTTCAGAGACAAACGTATTGACTATTGGTAAATGTGGCAGAAGTGTACTGTTTCATAAAATGTAATTTACATATGACTGTTTTTAGGATTTTTAACTTTATTTCTGGGAAACTGAAATGAAGAACTATATCCACCAGTGGTATCATATATATCAGAAATGTGGATTTAGTTCTTTTTTTTTTTTTAACCTAACAGCCTGTGATTTCCTGTAGTGACAGAAAAACCAAGAGAAGCTAGGGGATTAGAAGGTAGAAGCTGACAAAAAAAAAAGCTGTCTAGAGAAACATCAGAAGAAAGAAGAAAACATAGAAGTCATTGCTGTTAAAGCACAGATAGAAGCTGACCCTGGTTGGGAACAACTGAGTAGAGACAGGCTCTGTCTGGAGTTGATGCAGGAAGCTGATATAATTAAGGGGAAATTGGAATTCAAGGAGTTGAAGAAAAAAATAATAGTTTATTGAATAGAGAACAAGTAGTGGGGTAAAGACTGCCCTGCTTTCTATCACTATCTATAGCTTAAAGATGAGGAAACCCCTCTGAGGCTTGCCTTCATTGCTTTTTATTGCCCTCTATGGCTTGAGAGAAGGGAGCCTCTCAAAGCTCAGAGGACAGATCTGTATAGCTTGGCAGATTCCCAGGCTTAAGGGAATTATTTTTCACTGAAAGATTTTAACACTGCATCAGTGCCTGCGCCTAGCCAAGGAAGCAGACCTAGGAATCTCTGCAGATTCCAGGCTTAAAAGTCTTTTGTTTACCAGAAGAGCTTAACACTGCTTCAGTGGCCTGAGAGTATTAAAGAAACTGCCTCATCTAGCAGCAGAGTGAAAAGCCCAGAAGAGAAGCAGTTATAATGGGTGACATATGTTGCAGACTGTTCTCTAAAGAGAGTGACGATATCAAGAGCTGCAGTTCATAGTTATAAGTTTTCCCAGGCACATTTCTTTACTAAATTAAATTTCCCTACTCATTTGTATATATGGTTTTTGTAAGTTTGTTCTGAATTTCCCTCATACTGTGTGCTTTGTTGAAAGAGAATATTACCCAGCTTCATTGGTAGACTGTTAATGTTACGATTATTCTTGCCTTTTCCTCTGTTAATAAATATTTCATATTTAAGAGTTAATAATGTCATGTTGGTTGATTTATTTAAATGAGAAGCACACTGGTAGGGGCTCAGCAGTATTAGTTGCTGTCTATCCTCTCACATCAGGTTTACTCACAGGGCTTGAGAATGAGTTGTATATAATCAATTGGCTGCTCTCCTAAAATTTGGGGTCTAAGGATTCTTTTCTCAATCTAGAGATTTCCCTCTCCTCACTGTGGCTCAAAGGGGACTTGGACCCAAGGCTCTGTTTATTTCCCTGGTTGTACATCTTCCCTTCCTTTCCTCATCCTGCTTTGGAGGTTATTCATGATACCCGTATGTTTTCCCTATATTTTGTTCTTTCTTCCTCCTCTGAATTTCTTTTCTTCAGAATCTGATGTTAAGGCATCTGTTTTCCCTTATTTAAAATGTTCTGGTTTTGACCTGTGATTTCAAAATGTGAGAATCTTTTGGTTGGAAACTTCCTTCACTAATATAGCAATTTCTCTGTAATATTCTTGTTGTTTGGTCATTTCAGTTGTGTCCAAGTCTCTGTGATCCCATTTGGGGTTTTTTTTGGCAAAGATATTGGAGTGGTTTGCCATGTCCTTCTCCAGCCCATTTGACAGAACGGGAAACTGAGGCAAAAAGGGTTAAGCGATTTGCCTGGGATCACACAGCTAGTAAGAGTCTGAGACCAAATTTGAACTCAGGAAGAGCCACCCCTTCCACCCTAGACCCCTAGCCCTATTTCCAGCCTGGCCCAGAGGAGTCTTCCTGCATCGAGGCCTGATATTCCATCCACCGTGCTATCTAGCTGACCCTTGCATTTGTATAGTGCTTTACAAACATGACCTGATTTTATCCTCACAACCACTCTGAGAAGTAGGCACTATTATTATTTACATTTTATAGGTAAAGAAACTGAGGCTGACTGAGCTTAAGTGACTTATCCAGAGTCACGCAAGTAATAAGTATCTGGGCCATGGTTTGATTTCAAGTGCTCTATCCACCATGCCCCCTCACTGCCTCATGTTTGACCCACACTGTTGGTACTATATATATGATATATGTAATGGTATACACACACACACACAATGTATATAATGGTACTATATATAATGTATTTAATGGTATATATATATATAATGTATATAATGGTACTGTATATAATGTATTGAAAGGAAAGCAAATTAGAAGTCATAAAGAACTATATAAATGTAAGCCATCATTATTATATGAACATCTAGCCCCTTGAATAGTAGTCCCCTCATACCACCACCTTGGCATCTAGTTTGGTCCTTGTAGCCATCAATGAGAGGATAACCCTTGTAGAAGTGGATGCAGCCCATGCTATCACCTGTACCAAACACCTGCCACTGAATGACATTTAGTCCCAGAAGCCCTAGAAATGGCAGTGCCCATCAGACCGCTGGCCCTGTTTCCAATCCAGCCTTTATAGCTACCATCAAGGGGAACAGGTCTTGTGGAGATGGGACTCACCAGCCTTGTCACCATTACCACCAACCACAGACCAACTTCCACTTATAGCCCTAGAGTCCCAAGGTCAGAAAACACCCCTTCCATCCTAGACCACTAGCCCCGTTTCCAGCCTGGCCCAGTAGCTATTGTCCAAGGGAGTAACCCCTATGGAGAAGGGCCCACCAATCCTCACACCATCATCAAGAACTGCCAATCAACTTCTACTGCTGAGTCAGACAAGTCACCCCAGCCAGGTACCCTGAGAGACAAACAGGAGGTAGCACATGTCAGATGAGTCACCCCCACCTCCCCTCAGAGACTGGAAAAGGCATCCTAGGCTCCTGAACCTTAAAATTCTGGGAATAGCAATGCTCCTACACTACCAGCTTCTCTTCTAGTTTAACACTTGTTGTCATCATTGAGGGGCAGGACCCTTGTGAAGAAGGGGCCTGCAATCCATGCTACCTCCAGTGCCCACTGCCACTGATGGGCAGACAAACCCAAGATCTTTGGGAAAAGCAGCATCACCCAAAAAACGTATCCTGATGTTAGCCTGTTATCAGCATCCACAGTCCAGGGCAATAGCCCCATTACTGTAGAGGGCATCACTATCCTCCCAGTACCCCAGGCTCACAATCTAGGAGTCATTCTTCATTCCTCACTATCTTATATTATCCCCTTGCCTCTCTCCATCCAATCTGTTGCCAGGGCCTGTTGATTTAATCTACACAGCATCTCTCAAATACACTCTTTCCTGTGCACACCCTCATCACCTCACTCCAGGATTATTGTAATAACCTGCTGGTGGGTCAGCCTGCCTTAAGCCTCTCCCCACTCCAGTCCGTCCTCCACTCAGCCACCAAAAGGAATTTCCTAAAGCAGAGCTCTGATCATATCACCGCTCCCCCCTGCCCTCTGCCGACTCCTAGCCCCCAACTCAATAAACTCAAGTGACTTCTTAATGTCTTTGAAATCGAATGCAAAATGCTCTGTTTGGCTTTGAATACCCTTCATAACCCAGCCTCTTCCTACCTTTCCAGTCTCCTTACAGCTCGTTCCCCAGCACATACTCTAATCCAATGACACTGGCCTCCTGGCTGTTCCATACACACAAGACATTCCATCTTTCAAATCTGACTGTTCCCCATGCCTGGAACACTCTTCCTCCTCTGCTCTGACCATTGACACCCTGGCTTCACCTTCTACAGGAAGCCTTTCTCAAGCCCTCTTATTTCTAATGCCTTCCCTTTGTTAATTATTTCTTATTTATCCAGTATATAGCTTGCTTTGTATCATGTCGTCTTCTCCATTAGGCTGGAAACTCCTTGAGGACAGGGACTGTCTTTTGCCTTCTCTTATATCCCCAGCATTTAGCACAGTGCCTGGCACGTAGTAAGTACTTAATAGTTGTTTATTGATTGATTGACATGACCTAGTAATTTCCTCTGCCGCTGTGGTGGACCCTCCTCCCCCTCCCCTTCCATCCCTTTCAGCATCTATAGCTACTGAAAACCTGGGTGGTGGGGTAGGGGGGACAAAGTTCTCACCACTGAAATCCTTGGCAAATGTTTCAGTATCAGAAACTGATAGGGTTTCATTAATAGAAATGACTGAAAAAGCTGCTTTATAATTAGGATTGTAGGACCCTTCCACTTAAGTTGCAGCTAAAACCTAATGTATGTGTTCTCTCTCCCATTAGGAATGTGAGTTTCTTGAGAGCAGGAACTGTCTCACTTTTCTGTGTGTATCCCCAGGGCTTAATCAATGCCTTTTCATTCATTCATTTTGCATTGTTCTTATCTATTCATTAAGGTAGGTCCAAGGATCTCTACTTTGCCATCCATCCTCGTTTGTATTGGTTAGCCATATAATTTGTCATGAAGGGGAATGTGCTCACTCGACATTTTTTTTACTTCATAAGAATTCTAATTCACACATTGCTCTATTAATGTTGGCCTTTTCTTTACTCTGTCACTTTCAAAGAGCTTAGAATAATAAGGGTAACCACTGGATGAATTTGTTTTATTGTGATAACAAAGGCCAGAACACAAGGATAATGGTTGTCAGGTGAATTAACTTTGTTTTCTCAGGTGCTGAGCATCAGGACTGCCTTGTTTAGAATGCCTGAATGGAAGATGGCAGATGATTGATTCCATCCCCCCTCAGAGCCCCATCTTCTATAAGAGCCCCCTAAGATTCTTCTTTCACCACCAGCTTCCAACCTCTCCATGTCCTCAAATTCTTTGCCAGTGAAGCAAAAGGCCTGGCATTTCTATCAAGCTGGAAATATTTTCGGTTCAGTCCTGGTAACTAAATGTGTTGAAGAAGAAAATGGCAAACCACTCCAGTGTCTTTGCCAAGAAAACTCCAAATGGGGTTACAAAGAGTCAGACACAACTGAAAATGACTCAACAACAACAACAAAGCTAAATATGTGTCTATTGTCAGACAGCCAGGCTGCCTAAGTTTAGACAAACTCAGCCCCAGAAAACTCATCCCCAAGGTATACGTTGTTTTGTCCATGGAAATCCATAGACTGTCAACTGTGATTGTATGAAAGTAAACTGTATGCATGGAGAAAAGATGGTCTAGTCATGTGAGAAATAACTAATGGACAATATTTGTGTCCTACTAGCATCTGTATGATGTCAGGAAAACGCAAGGAAGACTTCTTATCATGTTTGGTCATTACTTCGGGGCTGAACTTATAGGATGATATGGACAAGAGACACCCAGGATGGGCAAGAATGGATGCACTGAGATCTACATGATTGGAGGAAAGAACCAGAGTTATAAGAGCTTAGATACTTACTGGAGGATTGATTTGTAAAATCTGTCTGATGAAATGTATACATGGGGGGATTGGGGAGCTGGAGCTTTGCATTGGAAAATGGAGTGCTCACACCATCATCACATATCTTTGAAAATACCAGAGCAAGCAAATTTTAGTGGCCTTTGTTGATCTATAACCCACACACTAAAATAAACTCAATTGCAAAAAGAGCCTCCTCACTGGTGTCAACAAGAGGACTATGGTAGTGACCCCTGGAGTGGCATGAAGCTGTGGTAAGGCACTCCCTCAAAGTCAGGAAGAATCAGACAGATAACTGCTGAGGAGGGCTGAACATTAGCTTGTCTTCCTGAATTGAATGCCATGGAGACAAATGCTTATTAGAAAATGGGAACTTGTTATCTCTTGACAAAAATCCATCAATCCAATATGCTGTTTCTGGATGCAGGAAGATGGCTTTCTGGGGAGGGACAAATCCAATTTTTAATAAAAAAACTGTGTCTTAATGTTTGATCTAAAATTCAGGGCCAACTAAGATGTTTATATTCCAGTGGACCTGTTTCATTATTTGGCTTCATTTATGTTTCTCTTCCACTCTCTCTTGGCATTTTGAAAATAGAAAGTGAAGTTGAATTTTCAAACCTTATATTGGATTAAAAGAGATGTGCAATAATGAACTGAATATAAATAGATCAGATGAAAGTATGCCAAGATTTAGGAAATTAAGCTGGTAATCACCCTAAACTTGGCCTTCTTGGTTCCCTGTGTTCTGACAATGACATTCATCTTCCACCTTCTTAGTGATTAAAGATCAAAATCCCAGGGTGATCTTAATCTTTCCTTCACCCTCTCATTTCCCATTGATAAGTAGTCACATCCTTATGAATGTTGGTTCTACCTCCCATATATCTCCTACCATTTCTCTTAATGTATTCCATGCTCCAGTCAGAGCAGATGAATTTCTATCCCCAAAACACATTCCATACTTTTTTCTCCCTTTTTCTTTTGAGCCCTTGCTCAGGCCATAACCTCTGCTTAGATCTGGATTACAAGTCCCTTTTCCCACCTATGTCTGCTAATCTAAATTCTACCCATCCTTCAAGGACCAACTTTCTTATTGCCTGCCAGGTAGGAATCTTTCCCTGATACCCTCTCTCCACCTACACTGTTGGAAGAGGGGATATCTCCATCCTTTGACTCTCTATGAAATTTGAATTGTCCTTATTCATTTTCGAATTTTTCTTTGTGCTATGGTTATTATTTATATCTCTTCTTACTAGACTGTAAGCTCCATGGGAGTAGGCTCTTTGTCTTATTCCTTTTTTGTATTTATACCACAGAACCTTGCACAATACCAACCATATAGTAAATATTTAATAAATGCTTCTTGATTGACTTGCTAAGTGAATTGAAATACCCATTGTGTTTATTCCACTTAGAATTTTAGAGGAATCATAAATAACATATTGATTTGAGTCACAGTTTTATTAGAACTGAAAGGAGCCTCACTATATAGAATGTAAGAACATAGAATACAACATTTGAGAAGGGGAATGGACCTTGGAATATAGAAGTCTATGGCTGGAGGTGGGTGGGGGTAGCACCTTTATTTTACCTGTCATATTTGAAGCCTATTTTGTAATATATTTTGTTAAGTTAAACATTAATTCACTCAAAATTCACAAGGTCACTGTGCATGGTGGTTCTTTATTTTTATTACTGAATAAAATCTTCCTATTCTCTAAGTTCTAAGGAAGTTGACTCACAATTGTAATCAAAGGAATTAGGGATAGTTAGCATGTTATAGAGGGAGGCAATGAGGTACAGCATGGAGATCACTGGACCAAGGTGAATAGTATTCAATCCTAAGTCATCATTTACCATGCACTAGCTGGGTGACCCTGAGTAAGTCATTTCTCCTTTAAGAGGACTCAGCCACAGAAAGCCTCCTCAAATTAGCAGCTTCAATCTCCCCATTAGTAAAATGGGGGTGTTAGGCAAAGTTTTCTCAAAGTGTTCTAAGTTGCTTTCCAGTTCTAACATTCTTTACCACATCTAGTGATTACAACATTCTTTCTTATTTAGAGAGATCCTAACATTTGCTCTGTATATTAGATGAGAACCATAATAATGAGATATGAATAGCAAAACTGCTTGGTATGTTACATATTGTGTTGTTCAGCTGGAAGGCCATGTTCATGCAGTTGCTTCTATGTTTGGAGACCTGGTTGGAGATAGGATGACAGAGTTGTGAGCACACATTTTTGTGCCTAACAAGTTTGTAGATCTGTAGGTTCTACATGAAGACAGAGCAGATGTTCTTTTGTGAAATGTGGCAGCCAATATAATCAGGTGCATGGCAGCAGGGAGGACCTGAACATTACAAAGTTGGTGCCATGTTGAAAAATAATCAGAGGAATTTTATTGCACTGGGTAACATCTAGCTAATTTCATCGGGAAACAAATGGTGATGTTTAAGTTATGTACGTGTTCTGTGTTCTCAGAATTCGTACATATTTTGATGTTTCCTTCTGCATGTTGTCCATTAGGGAAATATAACTCTTCTGAAAGCATTGCTTTCACTTGGAACATTTTTCATTAGAGCAAATTTGTTTTTGAAATTGACTGCAAATTATATTGCAGTTTTGAAAGAACTTTCTGATTTAAAATATAGAATTGTGTATGTACAAGCAGGTTTTATATATCAGGGAAATTACCTGTGATTTTATATATACATATATATATATATATATATATATATATATATATGTGCTTGTATATATGTGCAGTTGGTATATATGAATGGAATCACAGAATGTCAATGGCACATTGAACTGAACACAATATTCCAAATGAGGTCTGACAAGGGCAGAGTACAGAGAGAGTATCACTTTCTTATGTCTAGAAGCTCTATTTCCGTTAATGTAGCCCAAGATTAAATTTGCTTTTGGTTTTATTTTTATGGTGGCCACATCACACTATTGACCCATATTGAACTTTCAGGCCCTTAAAGCTCCTAGATCTTTTTTCAGACAAACTGATGTCTAACCTTAGAGCTCCCATTTTATGCTTAGGAGGTTGAATTTTTAACAAAAGCATTCCTAATGAACTCTTTGTTTCATCTAATTAGATTCAGCCCAAAGCTATAGCCTATAAAGATCATTTTGGTTCCTGGTTCTTGATTCTATAATCTATTGTGTTAGCTATCTCTCTCAGCTTTGTGTCATTTGCAAATATGATAAGCCTGCCATCCATACCTTTATCCAAACCATTGATAAAAATGTTAAAGAAACAGGGCCAACCCCAGTTGCCTGGGCCATTGGAATATTTGCCCCATTGACGTTGAAACATCATTCATTGTAACTCTTTGAGTCTGGCCATCCAACCAGTTCTGAATTCTCATTCTTGACTAATCCGTGGCTTCCTATCTTCTCCATAAGATGAGATACTTTCTCAAAAGCTTTGTTAAAATCTATGTAAACTACAGTTAGAGCATTGCATGATCCATCAATTTAGTAGCCCTGTCAAAAAGAAAAAAAAACACAAAGGAAAAAGAGGATCTTAGTGGAGAAATAATTATGATGATGATAATAATATTTTACATCCATGTAGAGCTTTCTGTTTATAGATGCACTTTTATATTGACCATCTCAATAAGAAAAGGGAAGGAAACAGTATGAGAAATAGTAGGATAGCCAGGGAAATAATATCCAATGATGCAGTAATTATTTTTACAAGCCTCCCCCAAAAGCAGACCAACTGAATTTTCACACTTACTTCTTTCCTTTAATTGTCTATTTGTCTCAGAATGAAAGCTAATTACAAGATTATTTTCATATGCTTTAATCACACTACAGCTAACTGTTGGAAAATTTGCAATTAATTGATGCAACAGTTGACATAAGAATGCGAGTTTTTTTTTTTTGGTAACAGTATTTGAATACATAGAACATAGCAATTAGTCCTTCATTAGTTCTGAGCTATTCCGAATGCTTTGAAATACTTGCATGTTTAATGTTTAATCATCAAGGAAATATATCTGGGATTGTGGCTAACTTCAGAATCATAAATTAAGAATGATCCTTTGGGGGTGGTGGGTTCAGATTAATGGGAGTCTGGCCTCAGGCAGCTTCCTGGTTCCCAAATCCTCTACACGAACTAGGGCTATTCCATGACTACGAAGCTTTTGTCTCATTCTTCAGTGACTTAACAGTCCTAATGAGGCCTCTCTTTGCCAGAGGGAAGCCACTGGCTCTGTCTAGCTCTCTTCCTAGGCTACTGCTTCCCCGACCCATCCTGTTCGTTGTGAAACGAGGATGTGAAGATAGGATAGATGAGGTCCCTCTGTATATTGGCAGCTGGATCAGGTGACATCTGTGGTGTCTACCAGCATTCTATAATCCTAGAAGATTCCCAAGTACCTCTGAAGCTATATGGGACTTTTAGAGTCACAGAATATAGACTATCAGAGTAAGAAGTGACTTTAGAATACAGACTGTTAGGTCATAAAACTACACCAAATCACAGACTCTTATAGTTGTTACATCTCTTACAGAGATTATCCTATCCAAGCTATACATGCAAAGGAATTTTCACCAAAAGATTCCTGACAAATGGTCATTCCAACTCCATTTAGAAACTTCCAGTAAAAGGACCTATTCCTGTCCAATGAGAAAGCATCCATATTGGCACAGCTCAATATGGAATATTAGATCTGAAAGAGGCATTGAGAGCATACACACCAGCAACCTCCTTTTATAGGTGAAGAAACTGGGCCCAGATAGAGACCTGAAGGTCCATAAGGCCAAGGATGAAAATCACAATCTGTAAATATCAACTTTGCTCATGCTCTTCATTGATTATACTAAATCAACACAGATATATTTAAAGAGAGTTTCATGCTCTTGGAAAAACTAAAAAAAAACACAAAAAGAATGACAAAAAGAAAAACCTAACCCTGCATTTTCATAATTCCCTACTAAGACTAACCATTCTGAATTCTTTTTTTTTAATTTAAATTTATTTATTTAACATATTTGGTTTTCAGCATTAATTTTCACAATAGTTTGAATTACAAATTTTCTCCCCATTTCTACCCTCCCCCACACTCCAAGATGGCTTATATTCTGGTTGCCCTGTTCCCCAGTCGGCCCTCCCCTCTATCACCCCCTCCCCTCTCATCCCCTTTTCCCTTCCTTTCTTGTAGGGCAAGATAAATTTCTACGCCCCATTGCCTGTGTATCTTATTTTTTAGCTGCATGCAAAAACTTTATTTTATTTTTGAACATCTGATTTTAAAACTTTGAGTTCCAAATTCTCTCCCCTCTTCCCCTCCCACCCACCCTCCCTAAGAAGTCGAGCAATTCAACCTAGGCCACACATGTATCATTATGTATAACCCTTCCACAATACTCATGTTGTGAAAGGCTAACTACATTTTGCTCCTTCCTAACCCATCCCGCTTTATTGAATTTTCTCCCTTGACCCTGTCCCCTTTCCAAAGTGTTTGTTTTGATTACCTCCACCCCCATCTGCCCTCCCCTCCATCATCCCCCCCCCTTTTATTTTTTTTTATCTTCCTCCCTCTTCTTTCCTGTGGGGTAAGACACCCAACTGAGTATGTATGGTATTCCCCCTCAGGCCAAATCTGATGAGAGCAAGGTTCACTCATTCCCCCCTCACCTGCCCTCTCCCCTCCTCCCACAGAACTGCTTCCTCTTGCCACCTTTATTCGAGATAATCCACCCCATTCTATCTCTCCCTATCTCCCTCTCTCATCCCTTAATTTCATTTTATTTCTTTTAGATATCTTCCCTTCATCTTCAACTCACCCTGTGTCTGCTCTCTCTTTTACATATATATATATATATATATATATACATATATATATATATATGTATAAACACACACACATATATATACACATACATACACATAGATATATACATACATACACATTCACATATATATACATAAACATATATATATATATATATATATATATATATATATATGCATATTCCCTTCAACTACCCTAATACTGAGGTCTCATGAATCATACACATCTTCTTTCCATGTAGGAATGTAAACAAAACAGTTCAACTTTAGTAAGTCCCTTGCAATTTCCGTTTCTTGATTACCTTTTCATGCTTCTCTTGATTCTTGTGTTTGAAAGTCAAATTTTCTATTCAGTTCTGGTCTTTTCACTGAGAAAGCTTGAAAGTCCTCTATTTTATTGAAAATCCATATTTTGCCTTGGAACATGATACTCAGTTTTGCTGGGTAGGTGATTCTAGGTTTTAATCCTAGCTCCATTGACCTCCGGAATATCGTATTCCAAGCCCCCGATCTCTTAATGTAGAAGCTGCCAGATCTTGGGTTATTCTGATTGGGTTTCCACAATACTCAAATTGTTTCTTTCTGGCTGCTTGCAGTATTTACTCCTTGATCTGGGAGCTCTGGAATTTGGTGAAAATATTCCTAGGAGATTTCTTTTTGGGATCTATTTGAGGAGGCGATTGATGGATTCTTTCAATTTCTATTTTGCCCTGTGGCTCTTGAATATCAGGGCAGTTCTCCTTGATAATTTCCTGAAAGATGGTATCTAGGCTCTTTTTTTGATAGTGGCTTTCAGGTAGTCCAATAATTTTTAAATTATCTCTCCTGGATCTATTTTCTAGGTCAGTGGAATAGCTGTAGCTGCCCCACCTCCGCTGCCCCCGGGGCTGGAAGCCGAACCTTGAACTCCTTCCACTCCTGCAGCTTTTCCCACTAACCTTCTCCACAGTCTTTGGTGTTTGTGGGTCGAGGGGTCTGGTAACTGCCGCAGCTCACATATTCAGGGCGCTAGGTCCCCCTCTGCCCGGCTTCTGGTCCGGATCGTCCACGCCGCTCAGGCTGGGCTCTGCTCCACTCCGTTCCCAGCTCCCAGCTCCCAGCTCCCAGCTCCGTGTGGGATAGACCTCACCCAGAGACCATCCAGGCTGTCCTGGGCTGGAGCCCTGCTTCCCTCTGCTGTTCTGTGGGTTCTGCCGTTCTAGAATTGGTTCAGAGCCATTTTTTATAGGTTTTTGGAGGGACTCAGGTAAGGAGCTCACTCTAGTCCCTGCTTACAAGCCGCCATCTTCAACCATTCTGAATTCTGAGGACAGAATGGATACAGTAGTTAAAAATAGATCCTTTCATTTATTCAAAAAATTATTTGTATTGATATATTTTTATAATACTTTCATTTCCACATAAATCCTTCTTCCTCCCAGCTCAATGAACCTTCTTTTGTAATAAATAACATAAAAAGGGGGGCAGTAGTTCAATAAAACTAATGAACACATCTATTGAGTTTGACAGTATCTACTATTTCCTATAACCACAGTCCGCTACCTCTACAAAAAAGGGAGGGGAGGTACAGTTTCTCCTCTCTTCTTCATGTCATGATTATATTGTTTACATTTTGTTGTTATTCTTTTCATTGACTACATTTATTGTATGAATTGTTCTGGACATAATTTTCTATGGTTTCAGCAACTCAAGTAAGTTTAGGGAAGTCAAAAGAGCTACGGGGATGACTAGAGACAACCGTTTGCCTTTTCTCTCTGTAAAATAAAACAGTGCACAAGTAGTACCTGTTCTAATGGAAGCTAGAGTATTGCTTATTCTATAATTAGCTTAGTGTGTTGTTTTTTGCAAAATATTTGTTTGGGCTGAAAGAAAAATCTATCTCTCTTGCTAGAAATGGAGATTAATTCAAATAAAATGTATACATGGTGGTAAGATTTCACCTATGGGAGAAAAATACCATCAGTTGCATCTGTCAGGGGCTGGTTTGATCTATGGAAAAGAGGAGTAACACTTGTCACAGAGACACCAAAATATAAGGGTTTTGCATGTGGCTGCTTTTGGAGGGAGGGAGTTGGAGTCATGTTGAATTTTGTTTGAAAATGTTGGCAAAAAATGATGCTGTCAAGTACTGTGTTATTGTGAGAGCTGAGGACAGGACACTGTGTTCACAGAAAATGAAGACAGCTTGGTTAGAAGGGCTGTACTCTTATCTCCAATATGAGATGATACACCCTTCCTTCCTCCTCCAGTGAAGTCTCTCGCTTGCCACTGGGCTAGGTGTCATGACATCCGGTTTACTGTGAGATTTTGGGCAAGTCATTCTACTCTTTTGGGCTCAATTTCATCATCTGAAAATGAGGGGGAGGGTTGATTTGAGAAATCAACAACCATGTATTAAGTGTTTGTCCTGGCTAGAACACACAGGTGATGACCTCCAATTCCCTTCCATTCGTCGTCATAATAGCTAGCCTTTAGAGGATACTTTAAGATTTACCATGTGCTGTACAAATAACTATTTCATTTTGTCAAAATCACCACCACCACCACCACCACCACTGCTACCATCATCATCATCAACAACAAAAACAACGACAACATTTATATAGTGCTCACTATGTGCCAGGAATTGTGCTATGTGCTGTCCAAATAGTATCCATTTGATCGACATCCTTGGGAAGTAGGTGCCATTATCATTCCCATTAGACAGATGAGAAAACTGAGGCAGACAGAGGTTAAGTAACTTGCCCAGGTCACATAGCTAATCAATGTCTTTTTTATTGTTTCCTGACATTCCTTTCGAAACCTCAGATTTCCATCTCCGTGTGTCTAATGCCATTAGAGAAAACTCTTGGAGAATTATTAGGATTAAAATCAATCCATAGCTACTCTTTTTTCTTCACACACGTGCCCACAAACATACATGTATATACGAGCATATATGTGTGTGTGTGTATATATATATATTATATAATGTCATGTATTATATATCATATCATGTACCATATATCATGTGTCCTGTTGCATTGCATTGCGTTACATCATATTACACTATGTCATATCATATTATGTTATATTATATTGTCATGTTACGTTACATCACGTTATGTCATGTCATGTCACGTCATGCCACGTCACATTACATTTATATTATATTATATTATATTATATTATATTATATTATATTATATTGTATTGTATTGTATTGTATTATATTATATTATATTATATTATATTATATTATATTATATTATATTATTTCATATCATATTATATTATGTCATATCATATTATATTATAGCATGTTTTATCATATCATATTATAGCATATCATATCATATCATATTATATGTAATCTCCCATTCTCACTGAAGAAAATCCTTTGAGAACACTCAGTGTAGTAGAGAGAACTCCAGCCTTGGAGTCGGACCTGGACTTGAGGTCTAGCTCTGACATTTACTATTTGTATAACCTTGGGCAGGTCACTTTCCTCCCACATGCCTCAATCTCCTGTTTTGTAAAAAGAAAGGATTAGACAAAATGAATTCTATGGTTCCTTCTCAGCCTAGCAGTTGGTAATCAGACTCTGAGGGGCTTTTCTCTACCCAGCATTGCATGGCTCAGAGACAGAGAAATAGAACCAATACATATGGAATGACTTGGGGATGTTACAGGATTAGGTAGACTGGGTGGTCAACCTGTTTGATTTGATCTTAGTTCCACAGAACCCCAGAGAAAGAAGAGACTCAGCAGGGGGAGGACAACTGAGATGCACAGATGAGGATATCAGAAAGATAATGATGGCACCTGTTGGGACAGCTGGCAGAAATGGCCTTGTCCTTACTCATTGTTCCCTCTCCTGTTTTTTTTTTGTTCTCACTTTTCTCTTCCTTCATTTTTCTTTGCTTTATTTCTCACTCTTCTGTCCACTCCCTCTGTCACCTGCTCCCTATTCTCTGCCCTCTCCAAGACCATAAATATGGTGTTAAATGACCCAGGTTCAAAGATTGGCTTGACTGCTTTACTTACCACCAGTGTGAATTTGAATGCTACTTAATTTTTCTGAGATTCATGTTCTTCATCTGTAAAATGGAGACATTATACTTGATGATCTTAAAAGATTCCTCCCACTTCTAAGACATACAATTCATATGATCCCTTTTCTCTCTCCCCTTAGAGAGGAGAGGTTAACAAGCATGCTTTCTATACATTTGATTCAACTGATATTGTGGTTAGAATGCTAGACCCAGAATCTAGAAGACATGGGTTCAAAATTCCTGCCCCAGAAACTCACTGGATTTGTGATCCTCTAGTAATCACCTGACCTGACTAAGCTTTATTTTCCTCAAATATAAAAAATTGTTATAATAAAACTTACCTCACAGGACTATTGGTAGATCAAATGAGATCTGCTAGCATGGGTACAGGTAGCATAGTAAGCCAACCCTAGTCCAGGAAGAGAAAGATTTGGAGGTCTGCATCATACCAAGTTTACAAACGTATTAGGATGCAAACCTACCTTTCTTGTGCTGGCCAAACATATTGGGGACAACTCTAGTAGCAGACAGGTTGACAGGATGAGATTTATTTCAACTTTGTTTTAGATCATACTGGTTGTGAGTTATAAATTAGAATGAAATGAAACATGAATCTCATCTAACAGTTAACCAATGGAGATTTACTTAGCCATAGAAAGAAAAGGATATTTGAAATTGTAAAAGGGTATTGCCTTGATTTAGTGAAGCACAGATTTTCTGTATCAGTAATGCAGTTGGTCAAGACCTGCTGAAGCCAGGAGAATATTTTGTACCTAAAGCACCAAGAAGTTCCATCATGACCTTAGATCTTTGAGTCAATTGAGTCTCTAAGAGAGTTTCAGTACCTCTTAAGGTAAAGAACTAGGCCAGTCCATGTATCAGGGCACCTTGGCATATATATTCCTCCTACCACAAACCTGTTCCCAGTTAGTTTTGATTTCTTCTAGGCCTCTATATTTTGAAAACTTTCCAATCAGATAATTTGCAAATGATGAGCATTTAATATTGCAACATCTATTTAATACCATTCTCAAATTTTTATAAATTAATATTAGGTTGAGGCTAATGTGGACAACAATTTTGCCTGCAATGATACTCTGGTTCTATAGAACCAAATTGTTATTTCATTTATACTTTTCCTGATGTGACGTGCAACCTCTCAGACTTAATAAACCATTAAGTGGGTAGTTTATTTATTGACTTTAAAGGATATTTTGAGGACTATATGTTTGACACAGGGATCTGTTGTCTTTTAGTTTATGAATGATAACAAGTTTCTGAGGTATAAATCTGGCTCCTAAGCTGATTCTAGCTAGATATTCAGTAAGTGCTCAAATTTTTCAGTCTTTGGTGATTTCTAACACAGTTTCGAAAACATCATGGCACAATAGGTATTCGTCATACTTCTTGACTCTTTAAGCATAACGTTTCTAGAATTTCTAGGGGCAATGATCTGGTCTTGAATCATCATCAAAAACTCCTCCAACGTCTATAAACAAATTCACATGATTAACTCTTCTTTGTTGATGTATTTTTGGTTGAGTTCACATGGATGCCACCCACAGGGAGACCTTTTTTCCAATCACGGATCTTATCTGTTTCATAGGTCGTATAGAATTAAGCCAGTTTCAGTTACATTTGAAAAATCTAGTAATATTTATCTATCCATTGTTGGCCTTTATCATTCCTGGCTGATCATCTGTATAATATCCCCTAACTGTGGGGATTCTCTACTCCTCTCTTCCCTTCCCCTCCTCTCCTCTCCTCTCCCCAAACTTTGTTACTTGATGACTCCATCAGTATTCATGGGTTTAATTATCTCTATTCAATTAACTTATATACACATACATACACATACATAACTCATACACACATGCACACACACATGCACATACAAACAACATACAGAGCCTAGGCTGTCTTCTGAGCACTAGTCATATGCCAACAATTGTTCATTAGATATTTTAAGCTAGATGGCCTACAAACAGTACAAACTCCACATGTCCAAAAGAGAACTTACCATCTTATCATGTTCTCTCATCTACCTCCCTTCTAAAATTTCCCATTTCTCCTTGGAACACCAGCATACTTCCAGTCTCCCAGCTTCTCAATTTTATCATTATTCATAACTCTACACTCTCATTTACTGGACTCATTCAATCAGTTATCAAAGATCGTAGTTCCTGTTGCTGCAGAATTTCTCATTTCCTACCTCTTTTCACTATTTATACCTCAGTTTAGGCCCTCTCTTACCAACATTTTGAGAGTGGTCTATTCAGTTTCCTTACCTAAAGTATCTCCCTTTTCCCATCTATCTTCTGTACAGCTACTGAAATAACTTTCTTTATGTGTAGATCTGACTACATCATCCCTCTACTTCCTACACTCCAGCGGCTTCCCATTACTCTGATAAAATATAAATCTGTGCTTTTAAAGGCATTTGTACCTTTTCCAGCCTAATCACACATTGCTCCTCTTTCTTGCTCTACTGTCCAGCCAAACTGGTCATGTTGAATGTCCTTACATGTCATCCCAATTCCTGCCTTTATCCCTTTGCATTGGACTTACTCCAGTTCTAGCATTCTCTCCCTCCATTTACCTCTGCCTCTTAGAATACCTTATTTCTTTCAAGACTCAGCTGAAGTACTACCTTCTACATGAAGCCTTTCCTGATCCTGCTTAGCTGCTAGTACCCTCTCTCCAGAAACTACCATGTATTTATTTCTATATTTTTTCATATACTTATGTAACACCTACATTGCATATCTATGGATTATACCCTCACATGGGGTGGTCATTTACCTATTCTCTCTGAGCTGGTTTGGTCACCCTAGCCTATCCTAACGCTGGCAGGTTTAGGTTTCCAGAAAAGGATCTGTACGATATGCCTGATATCAAACTCTCCACGGATTAATCAGTATAAAGGTAATATCTTCTAGCTTTGGATCACTATAGCTCATGAGCCCCCACTGATATGCTTCCCATTTACTTAAAATCTGTTAAAAATAATGACTCACTTAATTCTTAATAAAGCAGCTAGGTGGTGCAGTGAATACAGTGCTATACCTGTAATCAGAGAAACCTGATTTCAAATACAGGCTCCAACATTTACTAGCTCTGTGAACCTGAGAAAATTACTTAATCTCTGTCTCAGTTTCCTCAACTGTAAAATGGGGATGATAATTGCACCTTCCCTTCAGGGGTGCTGCAAGGATTAAATGACATAATACTTGCCAAGTGCTAAACACAGTGCTTGGCACATCTAAGGCACTTAATAAATGCTTCTTTCTTTTCTTACTTCTCTCCTTCCTTCTTTCTCAAGTGAAAGAAAGCATTTATCAAGGATATGGAGAACTTTGCAGTTTTGTAATGACAGTAGTAATAGTTCAATTTCTCATTAAAAATAATAATATATTTATTAAATTTTTTACTAAAATACTTTCAAAAATGCTGAGACAATGTTATGCCATTTCAATGATAATCAATATATTTACTGTAATGTTTTACAAGTTGGTTCTCTAGGCAATGCAATCAAGTTGATCCACCATTTCCTCAACAGGATTCTAATTTGCCCAAACAATTTTCTTGGAGAAAAACAGAACTCATAAAAGCTCCTTAGGTTGGCTCTCTGGACAATCCAGACAAGCCCAGCTTTTCACAGTCGGTTGGGTTGTCCAATTAGCTTTAAGTCTCTCAAAGTAGAGACAGATCCTTTTGCATCTGAAACCAGATGGAGGAAGAGGAGAGGAGCCAATCACTTCTGGAAGACTTTGCTTCTCTCTAACTATAGATGGCATTAAAGGGCAATATCACTAATTAGGGCAGAATTCCTCTTTCCTCCAGTCATCATTCTCCCAATCTTTCCTTCATTCAATCTACAAAGCAATGTTTTCCTACCAATCATCAACCTCCCAAACTCAGCATCTGAAGCCTTCTTGTCAGCTGGCTTCTGCTGGCATCTTGTCACTTAGTCCATGTTGTCTTTGTAGTGAGGGTCTGAAACTAGACCCTTCATAATGGTTTCTGTTATCTTCTCTTCTGCTGGGTACTTCAATAATTTCCATGGTTCAATCAAACCCTCCTGGTGCTTAGTGACTCATATTTCCCTTGTCAAATAAACCACAATATTCGCCATGCTATTAGTCATGAAATTTCCCTTGTCAAGTAAGCCACAATATTCACCATGCTATTAGTCATGAAACTAATAGCCCTTTTTTAATCATCCCATAGTCTCCAGTTTTTTGATTTACCACTTAGTGAATTTTAGCCTCTCAAACTCTAAAAACAGTTACTAGATTGAACTGAGGAAGCTCATTGTTCTAAAACCTGTCATTCCTCTGTCCTCAAAAAAGTCCCCTTAGTTCTCTGCTTGATTCTCATAACAATCTGTCCTCATATTAATAGGAAAACTATGGCTCTTTGCAAAAGATTTCAATAATTTTTTCTTGCATAAAACATCTTTTGCTCCTCTCAGTTACCAAATATTTCATAAGACAGTATCAATATCTTATGTCCATTACAGATTGATTTAAGTTTTTTTTTCCTTAGGCAAAAAGTTATCTGTCTACTTATTCATTCATTCATTTATTCATTCATTCATTTGTTTATTCATTCATTTACTTATTTATGTATTGCCATCAAGGTCAGTTTTCCTGCTCCTTTCAGTACCCCAACTGCTCATATATAGAAGGAGAACTAGGTAATCTCCTCTCATTGAATGTAAGCTTTTCAAGGACGAAGACCCCTCAATTTTTATTATTGTGTTCCCAGGGCTTAGCATAGCGCCTGACACATAGGACATACCTTGTTGATCAACTGATGTGGCCATTTTTAGAATCCTAGATCTGTCATAAGAAATTATCTGTAGTTATAAAGGAAGTAAGTACCTATGCAAAAAATCATGAATTCTTGATTACGAAGAGCAATAGTCATCATATGAATAGTAATGATAATGTCAGTAATGATGATGACAATAAAAACTAACATTTATATTGTGCTTTAAGGCTTGAAAAACATTTAGCCGTTAGGATAATTCTGTGAAGTACTACTGGTGCTATCATTCCCATTTTCCTGATTAAATACCATATTAAATAAAATCAGATTTAGCTGATTATATATTGACTCAATACCAGAAAGGTGGTGACTTGTCCATGCTCATATAACTAAGAAAATATCAGAGGCAGGATCTGATCTCAGGTATTCCTGATTCCAGGTCCAGTCCTTGAGCTGCTACATGAATTTCCGAAGGGTATTTCCTGTCTAATTATTGAAGTATCATTATTTTAGTTGAGGATGCTAATGATGAGACGCATACATCTGTGAACTCAGACCATTTTCCTCGTATTCCTATTTGTGTTTTTGCTCTGAAATATACCAATAGCTACATCAAACAGAGGTTTGTTTTACACACATTTCTAAGCTTTCTGCCCAGAGGAATTTGAAGAATATGACAAATTCTCAGTGTGCCATTTTAAAAAAAATTCTAAGAGAAAAAAAGACATTGTATTAAATGGTTCATCTGGAGAACAGTAAACTAGCAAATACTGTCCAATTAATTCTTTTTTGGGAAAAGGATATTTATTTAAGTTAAGGTCTTGACAGAATTTAGTAGGATAATTATAACACAATTAACTATACTTTCCGAAAAAAAATACCATATCAACCTCACAACCTGGAATATCAACTTAATCTGACATTTATTTTGTGCTTTCTATATGTATGGTTGTCAGCTTGAAGGTGTGGTGGGTAGAGCTCTGGGCCTGGAGTTAGAAAGACATGAGTTCAAATCAGATCTTAGAAACATACTAGCTATGTGACCTTGGGCAAGTCACTTTAACCCTGTTTGCCTCAGTTTCCTCCTCATCTGTAAAATGAGCTAGAGAAGGAAAAGGCAAACCATTCTATTATCTTTGCAAGAAAACCCCAAATAGCATCATGAAGAGTCAGACATGACTGAAATAACTGAACAACAATAAAACATATAAGATATTGCATTAGATATTGGTGTTTTCCTTCCTTCAGTGAGTTTATGTGCTATCAGAGGGATATAGCTTGTATTCAGTCAAGTAAGTACAATGTCCATACAAAGTAATACGATGTTTTTGCAAGAGATAGAGAATTAACACCTGGGGGATGTTAAGAAGGGGTTTGTGTTCCTTTCCTTTGGTGCTATGGTAGCTATGCTTTGGAGGAAGCCAGTGATTTTAAAAGATGCAAGTAGGGAGCCAGTGTCTTCATTGCAGGCATGGGAGAGAATTAATGCAAAGGCAAGGACACGAATACCATGTCCTAGGAACAACTAGTAAGCTAGTTGTACTAGAAGCAGGTGTGTACTGGAGCCAGCTTGGTAACTACCTGGGAAAGGCTGATTGTTAGTGTGTTTATACCTCAAAAACCAGTAAATGCTATAAATCGGGGTCTGATTTATTGTTTTGCTGATTGTCTATCTAGACCTACAAAAAGTGATGGAGAAAATGTTAATACCAATCTGACCTAAAAGTATGTCATGGATTTTTTCCTCCCAGAAATCTGATTGTCAAACATTTATCACCATTCCAGAGTAGTAAAAAAGTAAGTGACATGTCATATTACAAGACAAGCATTTTATGCTTGAACCACTAGGGACACATCGAGGATTGCTAAAATGGCCAGATCTGTATTTTGGGGATATCAATTTGTCAATTGTGTGGTGAGGCTGATTGGAGATGGGAAAGACTGGGAAAGACCAATTAGGAAACTATTGTAATATACCAAGTAAGAGGCTATGAGGAACAGAAGTAGGGAGGGGTTGTGAGAGTAGAGAAAAGGGGGAAGATATAGGGGATATTGTGAAAAATAGAATGGACATGATTTGGTAACTGATTGTATATGGAAGGGGGAAGATGAGTGAACAGTCAAAAATAACTTTGAGATGCAGGTTTTCTTAATTGCATTTTCTATTTTTTTTTTTTTTTGCAGTGGGGGTAAGGCAGTGGGGTTAAGTGACTTGCCCAAGGTCACACAGCCAGTAAGTGTGTCAAGTGTCTGCGCTGGATTTGAACTCAGGTCTCTCCTGACTCCAGGGCCAGTGCTCTACTCACTGCACCACCTGGCTGCCCCTGCTAATTGCATTTTCTTAACTACACCTCTTGTAAGAGCTGAAGGCTGGGCTCTATGGACCCTGGCTTTAATCTGAATTGCTTCACTATCTCCACTAACCAAAATATGGACCCAGGTTGGAGAACTAGAAGGGATTAGTCTTCCTTCAGTCTAATTCATCAGTTTTATATGAAGAAAATAAAGTCAGAGATGTGAAGCGGCTTGGTGATTTACTTAGGAGATATAGCTAGTAAAAAGCAAAGGCAGAATTTGAATCCATGTGGAGTAATTCCAAAATTAGTGCCCTCCCCATATCACCTTTTTAATTTGTTCTTCCTTTAGGAGAACTTAATAAGCAAATACTTTCTTTTTGATGAGTTTGCTAAGCCTGTGTACAATATTTGACTAAAAAGAAAAGGAAAATCTTTTTCAGTGAAGGTAAATGCATCGAAACAAAGGCATAATCTGTCTATAAATAGTTGTAAGCAGCTGCTACTCTTCAGCTAAACCTGAAAGAAATCAGGAGTTATGTAAATGAATGTTTATTGTGCCTTAGAAATTCTGTTGTTTACTTATTCTTTGAAAGTTGGAGGCAAGAAATGATAGATTCCTATGTGACCAATGGGTAACTTTCAACCTGAGAAAATAGTTTGCTTTGAAAACATTTGATTGAATTATATTATTTTATAAGTTAGCAAAAACCATTTCATTGGCTAGAGGTCTGGTCTTGGAATAATAAAGATCTGAGTTCAGATTCCCCTGTAAAACTTACTAGCTTTGTGAATATTAATGTAGACTTCGTCAGCTTCTTTTAGCCTCAGTTTCTCTCTCTGCATGATGAGAGTGACAAATCAGATGATTTTGAATATCCCTTTGACCTCTGATATTTTATGTTCAAATATCCCTTTCAACATTACAATGAGAGACCAAGCCAGGATTTCTTTGACTTGCAAGTGAAACCACAAAGATAATGAATATTTCTTAATAATTAAATCAGACATTTAATCTAGAACCTATAGGGCTAGCCTGGAATGGGAAAGACATTAATTCACATCCTACCTATGAAAAACAGCTGTATGAGCACTTAACCTCTAAGTGTCCTACTGAATTCTTTTTTTAAAAAATTAATTAATTAATTAATTTGTTTAATATATTTAGTTTTCAGCATTTTCACAAAAGTTTGAATTACAAATTTTCACCCCATTTCTACCCTCCCCCCCCCACTCCAAGATGGCGTATAGTCAGGTTGCCCTGTTCCCCAGTCAGCCCTCCCTTCTGTGACCCCACTCCCCTCCCATCCCCTTTTCCCTTCCTTTCTTGTAGGGCAAGATAAATTTCTACGCCACATTGCCCGTGTATGTTATTTTCTAGCTGCATGCAAAATTTTTTTTTTGAACATCTGTTTTTAAAACTATGAGTTCCAAATTCTCTCCCCTCTTCCCTTCCCACCCACCCTCCCTAAGAAGGCAAGCAATTCAACATAGGCCACATGTGTATCATTATGTATAACCCTTCCACAATACTCATGTTGTGAAAGACTAACTACATTTTGCTTCTTCCTAATCTATCCCCCTTTATTGAATTTTCTCCCTTAACCCTGTCCCCTTTTGAAAGAGTTTGTTTTTGATTACCTCCTCCCCCATCTGCCCTCCCTTCTATCATCCCCCCCCTTTTTTTTCTTCTTCCTTCTTCTTTCCTGTGGGGTAAGATACCCAATTGAGTATGTATGGTATTCCCTCCTCAGGTCAAATCTGATGAGAGCAAGATTCACTCATTCCCTCCTCACCTGCCTTCTCTTCTCTTCCTACAGAACTGCTTTTTCTTGCCACTTTTATGTGAGATAATTTACCCCATTCTATCTCTCCCTATCTCCCTCTTTCAATATATTCCTCTCTCATCCCCTAATTTGATTTTATTTCATTTAGATATCTTCCCTTCATCTTCAACTCACCCTGCCTCTCTCTCTCTCTCTCTCTCTCTCTCTCTCTCTCTCTCTCTCTCTCTCTCTATATATATATATATATATATATATACACATACATATATACATACATACACATACATACACATTCACTTATACACATATATACATAAACACACACACACACATATATATATATATGCATATTCCCTTCAGCTACCCTAATACTGAGGTCTCATGAATCATACACATCTTCTTTCCATGTAGGAATGTAAACAAAACAGTTCAACTTTAGTAAGTCCCTTGCAATTTCTTTTTCTTGTTCTTTTTCTTGATTACTTGATTCTTGTGTTTGAAAGTCAAATTTTCTATTCAGCTCTGGTCTTCTCACTGAAAAAGCTTGGAAGTCCTCTATTTTATTGAAAATCCATATTTTGCCTTGGAGCATGATACTCAGTTTCCTGGCTAGGTGATTCTTGGTTTTAACCCTAGCTCCATTGATCTCCAGAATATTGTATTCTAGGCCCTTCAATCTCTTAATGTAGAAGCTGCCAACCAACTAACTTGACCCTTGAGTTTTTCAGTGGGGTATGACTACTTGTAGACTAACGAGTTCTATGTTCCACGTTTGGGGGGGAGGTGCCAGCTCTGTCAGACCCGCACTACTCCTTCCCCGAGAACCCCCAGTCCAGACTGGGCTTAGATCTTCAGCAGGCTGTTGCACTCCTGCTCTGATCCGCCACTTAATTCCTCCCACCAGGTGGGCCTGGAGCAGGAAGTAACAACAGCTGTAGCTGCCCCACCTCCGCTGCCCCCGGGGCTGGGAGCCAAACCTTGAACTCCTTCCACTCCTGCAGCTTTTCCCACTAACCTTCTCCACAGTCTTTGGTGTTTGTGGGTCTAGGGGTCTGGTAACTGCCGCAGCTCACATATTCAGGGCGCTAGGGCCCCCTCCGCCCGGCTTCTGGTCTGGATGGTCCACGCCGCTCAGGCTGGGCTCTGCTCCACTCCGTTCCCAGCTCCCAGCTCCCAGCTCCCAGCTCCGTGTGGGATAGACCTCACCCAGAGACCATCCAGGCTGTCCTGGGCTGGAGCCCTGCTTCCCACTGCTGTTTTGTGGATTCTGCAGTTCTAGAATTGGTTTAGAGCCATTTTTTATAGGTTTTTGGAGGGACTCGGTGGGGAGCTCACGCTAGTCCCTGCTTTCCAGCCACCATCTTGTCCTACTGAATTCTTTTATGAGTTTTTTAGAGATGACTTGGATTGTGTATCAGTAAGCAATTTAGTATTATTGCATAGGTAGAAGGACTTTTCACATTAGGTATTCCCCACACTCATGAAATCAATAGTCTGTACTAACCTACTCCTCACTATCACGACCTTGAAATACCCAAATACTGAGCACAATACTTCTACTTCATCTGTGAATAGATGCAGATGGAAAACTTTGTCTTTGATGGGGAATATTTTTTATATGTGGCCTCTAAGAAGGATATTCCACGTAAGATGATAGCTGTATATAACTCCTTATTTTATACCCCATTTTGATATCAATTTCCAGTGGTTACTGAATAAAACATCTTCCTGGTCAGTCCTGTAATAGTCATTAATAACTTTATCAAATTTGGGGCACACTGCTAGTTTGAAGAAGGTTTTCAAGGAAGTGAGTCATTAAAAAAAGTCAATAAACAATGACATGGTAGGATTTTCTATTCCTTAAATCTTTGAGTCAAATTTATAATTATTTGAAAGTATTCAATTTAGCCATCAACATATGAAAAACTAAGTGGACAAAAATGAATATTTCTTAGACTATGGTATGTGCCTGAATGGCACAGCCATGGGCAGACATTGCAGGTGGGCAACAAGTTGGTCTCAGAATTGTGTAGTAAGAAGAAATTTGGCTAAATCTACTTAAGAAAGTATATAATACTTACAATAATCCTTAACTGCTCACTGTACAAAGTATATCTCTTTAATTTCAGTATTTTGAAGATCTGATGATCATATATGGCTGTAATTCATGGAAAACTGCAATCTTAAATCAAAGTTGTACATAACTCCAGTGGGCAAAAGAAACAGGCATATCAGATGTGAGCAGACTCATATCTGCTGTGTATGTACAATATAATTACCAACTTACTATATTATTACTAATGACTTCTGTGTAAGAAAGAACCATATAAAGAAGTGAACTTCCAATTTTTGAGTCCAAAGAGTAAAAGATGTACAACATGATGGTTACACAGGTACCCTTGAAGTATTAAAACCATGAAAAGTCAACATGGTAGTTTCTCTGTGGATAATTTATGGAAATTATCATCAGATATGAATAGACTTTTTTAAAAGAGGAAACACAAATTCTTAATAGTCACTTGAAAAATTCATCAACTTCAGTAATTATCAAGGAGATGCAGATTAAAACAAATTTGAGGGACCATGACATTGACAAAATTATTGAAAAGCAGTGAGATTGAATGTTGGCACGGTTGTGGAAAAATAAGTTATTTCCATTGCTGGTGGAATTCCAAAGCTATAGAACTTCTTAGAAGGAAAATGTGGCAGTGAACAGTAAAAGGTACAGAAACAATCTCATGCTTTGTCCACATCATCCCTTTGTTAAGAATATAATCTGAAAGTTTTAGTGAAAACAGCAGCAACAAAAACCCTATCCAATAATATTCATTTACAGTTCAGTTTGTTTTCAGTTGTGTCCAATTCTTTGTGACCCCATTTGGGCTTCTCTTGGCAAAGATACTGGAGTGGTTTGTCATTTCCTTCTCCAGCTCATTCTACAGATGGGGCAACTGAGGCAAACAGGGTTAAATGACTTGCAAAGCATAAAAATAGAGTAGAAATAGAATGATGGTATATACATGATGGCAATATATGAGGAAATGTCATTGAGAACAAATGTATAAACAAACAATCTTTATGGGTCCTTGGAGTGGTTTGTGTCTGTATTGGAACTCATGTTTTCCTGAACCTAGTTCCACTATGAAGTGCACTGAAACACTAACTCTTCTTCATATGAAATGAAGGCTAGCTGTGCTTCAACCATCTTAAGATGATTTTTTTGAACCCGAGACCAACCTACTGTACATGGTTGTTGTAAAGAAAATATTTTGAAAATTATAGTCAAATATGAATGTGAATCATTTTAGTGATTTTTTTTAAAACAAAAACAATGCTAGCCTCAAGATCCATCTGAGCTATAATAGGAAATAGACATCTTCTTTCATTTTGGTGTCCTTTATGAGTCGGCATCAATGATGTGGAAGGGTTAGCAGTACAGGGAACATGAGCATCAGATGGAATCTTAGAACATAGAATGTCAAAGCTGAAAAGGTTTTTAGGGATTATTTAAAGCAGAGGTTGTTGACCTTGTTTGTGTCATGGTCCCCTTTGGCAGAAGTCTGGAGAAGCTTATATACTCCTTCTTAATATTTTTAAACGCATAAACTAAAATGTATGGGATTATAAAGGAAACCAGTTATATTGAAATACTGTTATCAAAATATTAAAAAAATAAACAAGTTTGAGGGCCCCAAGTTAAGAACCCTGCTAACCCTATGCTAACCTATTATGTAACCCTTTTAATTTTACAGATGGGGAAACTCAGACCTAGAAAAAGATTATCACTTGCCTAAAGTTGCATAATAAACTAGTGGTAAGTAGATACACACACATACCACCCCCTACACCCAAACTAATATAGTCTAAAAAGAAGTGCCCTCTTTACAGGGGGAGTGGAACTAGAGGCCTAACCTCTAGAGGAAAAGCCAAAGCTTCAAGTGAATAAGTCATTAACCAATCCCATCTACTCAAATGCCAATGCTTAGTTACCCTTGCCTTCTACTTTATTGCTATTTGCAAGGTGCTGAATATTTGTGGATAAAATTATACAGCTGCACTGACTGGATTTACCATACATACATACATATATTATATATATATGCATATATATATATATATTTATGGTAATGTCGACTAGTCCCTCATTACTGCATAGTAATCCATTTATAATTTTCTGATTGACTATCAGGCTCTCCATAGTGGCTATTTCAGATCTCTTTTCTCTTCCTACCTCCTATATCAAGCCCTCAAATGTAATTCTCATTAGAGAGTCCAAACTTCTCTTTTACAGAGAAAATAGAGGCCATTAGTCATAAATATCCATCTGTCCTCCCTTCTGCAGTGCAAAATCTTTCATCATTATCCCCCATTCTCCGTTTTGCTCAAGTCACTGATAAAGAGGAAAGCCTTCTCCTTGCCAAGACATCTCTCCATTGGTGATTTGATCCACTTCCCTCCCATTTCCCTTGGGAGCTTTCTCCCTTAATCATTTCTCTTTTCTCATATTCAGTCTCTCCTTATCCTCTGTCTCTTTCCCCACCATCTAGAAATATGCTCACATCTACCCCATTTTGAAAACACCTTCAAGCCACACTGCTCACCACCCACCCCAAGCTATTAATCTATATCTCATCTTCCTTTTATAGATAGACATCAAGGGAAGGCCCTCTGCAATCCTTGCCTCCATTTCCTTATCTCCCACTCTCTTCTTAGTCCCTTAAATGCTGGTTTCCAACTCCATTGTTCATCTGAAAGTTATATTCTCTCCCAGGTTAATGGTGATCTCTTACCCTAAATCCAATGACCTTTTCTTGGTCCTCATTCTATTTTATTTGTCAATGGTTTTTGAGGTAGTTAACAATTCCTTTATCCTGGAGAATCTCTCTTCCCCTGTCTTCTGTGACATGAATCTGTCTTGCTGAACATCTTCCCTTTCTGCTTATTCTTTACCAATTATATTTGCTAGATCACTATCACCTTTCTACACCTTAAACATGAACCTCCTAATGGGTCCCTCCATCTCTCATCTCTCCTCTCCCTGATCCACCCTTCACGTAGTTTCCAGTTGTATGTATGATGATCATCCTCAAAACTAAAAAAAATCTTTACCACAGATCCTTATCCAATATTGGATTAAATATAAATGGTTCAGTTTGGCATTTAAGCCTTCCATCATCTATTTCTTTCTTTCATTTTTAGTCTTATTTTATATTCCCTCCCTTCACATACATACTAGTCAAATTGGTCTGCTCGCTCTTCCTTATACAAACTATCTGCAAATTTTGGGCCTTTGTACAAATGGTACTTCATACCAGAAATGAGCTCCCTCCTCATTTCTTTTTCCTAGAATTCCTAATTTACTAGGATCTGAGGGCACAACAATTTAGTAAGTGCTTGATAAATGGCTTGTGAATTGACTTGACCCTTGACATAAAGATGAGTCCACAGGTAACGATGGTGGTCAAAAAGATAATATTACCATTTCTTATGCTGATCTAGACAGGGGTGAAGGAATCTGCAGCCTCAAGGCCACGTGTGGCCCTCTAGATCCTTGGGTGTGGCCTTTTGACAAAGTCCAAGTTTTATAGAACAAATCCTTTTATTAAGAGGAGTTGTTCTGTGAAGTTTGGATTCAGTCAAAGGACCACACTGGAGGACCTAGAGGGCTACATGTGGCCTCAAGGGCACAGCTTCCTTACCCCTGAGAGGAACTCCTAAGAACAAATGCAAGACATAAATGAAACTGTCAAATTTAGCAAAGAATGCACAGCACATTTTTAAGTTTAATTTGCATCATTAACTCTTGCTCCAAAATTTTTTAAAATTTAGGCAATCAGCAAAATGGTAAATCAGGACCTGATTTATAGCATTTGCCTATTTCCAAGGTGTATAGAACAATCAGTTCTCAGTAGGAGCTTGCTCCAGTACACCCTTGGTTATAAGCAAACTTAGAGCATAGGTGAATGGAACATGGGACGGATAAAGTTTATTGAAATTGAAGGTACATTCCATTTTTAAATCTGATGATCCCAAGGTACATCTTAAATTCTTTATCTGTAAAGATGAGGCTGTTAGACTGACAGATCTCTAAAGGTTCTTGTGATTTTAAATTAAAAAAAAAAGATTTTCTGATCTCCTGGAATAGCAACTTAGGCATTGACCCAGAGGGGAATACACATTTACATAAAACGATGGGGATTTGGCTGATGGCTGGACAGTGCTGGGGTGGAATTCTGAGGGACTTGGTCATGCACCAGCTGCCTTGCTCTATCTGCACAAAGAATTTCCCCTCTTTAATAACTCCCTAGTGAAGTTGGGAAGTGGCCAATTGGAAATGGTAGTACAGTCAGCTATCTAGCCCTGGATTCTATAGTAACAACTTGGCTATACAGGTTAAACTTTAGGAATGGCTATGGTCATGAAGCAATAGATACTGTTTATGACCTTCCCTGGCTGTTTTCGGGAGCCCTGGGGCCCTTCTGCCTGGGAGCTACAGCCAGCCGGCTCTGAGCCACTGCATTGTGTATGGGTGTCTCCAATTGGTTGGCAGAATCAAAGGAATGAATGAGCTCTAGAAGGCACCACACTGTCCTTAATATGCAGCACAAGTTATAGGCTGTCAAGTCCTCCTGATTTAGTTTGCTCCAGCAGCAATTCTGCCTCATGAAGGGCTGACAATCAAACACGCCAAACAAGTGCTACGTATGAATTTTGCAAAAGTATCACTTTGGGAGAACAGGAAGCAAAACAAATTGAGAAATCACATAAATAATTACTCTGAGCTTAAACTACAACATAAAAAGAGAAGGCAAGCAAAGCTAAAATGCTAATTAATGCAAACTTCTATTTAATTACAGGGGGCACACATTAATAGACCAGAATTGACTACATGTTGAGGAGACCAGCTCTGTGTAGGATTCCCAAGAACGTACATCACAGAATGAGAGAATGTTAGAGCTGGAAGGGACCTTAGTAGATCAAATGCTAAAGTTGGAAAAGACTTTAGAAGCATGAATATTAGAACAGAGGATGTCAGAAATACAAGGGAACTTAGACTATGGAGCAGAGTGGAAATAGAAGGTGATCTCCAAAGGCCCCTCCAGGTCTTTGAACAGAGAACAGAGAATGTGAGAGTTGGCAGGGAATGTGGAAAATAGGATGTCAGAGAGGAAGCAAGGTATCATAGAGATGGGGTAGGACCCGGGAATCAATAGACCTAGGTCTATATCCCAGCACTGACAGCAGCTCTATGATCTTAGTCAAGGCCCTCAAATCTCTGAGACCCATTTTCTCCATAGACAAAATGGAGAATGGAGGCAGTACCATTTGAATTCCTCAGCTCATGATGTGTGTGTGTGTGTGTGTGTGTGTGTGTGTGTGTGTGTAATCTCCTATAAAATGAGTAGCTTTGCAAAGGTATGATTTCTCAGGTCACTTCCACCTCCAGATTCCAGGCACCCATGGCTGGGACCTAATAGTCCAGTGCTTTCTGATGTCTTCTTCAACATATCTGAATGGTGCTGGGCCCAAGGAAATTAAAAGTTCCTTTATAAGCTTGTCTCTGTGGAACTTTGTGGTCTCCTCTTCAGGCAACCCTATAGCTGCCTCCTGGACTCATCCAAGGAAGTTTAGGTGCTCTCTTGGTACCTTCTTCCTTGCCTTGGGTAGTCACTCCTGGTGGTTCTGTCAATATCTTGCCATAAATTGTTTGGTCATTTCTAATCCAAAGATCATTGCCTGCAAAATAGGTACAACATGCAAGCTAAATAGCTGGCACTGAGCACCGGCCCTGGGGTCAGGAGTACCTGAGTTCAAATCTGGCCTCAGACACTTGACACATTTAGTAGCTGTGTGACCTTGGTCAAGTCACTGAACCCCATTGCCCTGCCTTCTTCCCCTGCAAAAAAATAGCTAGCACTGTCTAGTCTTGATCATTAGTTATTGTAAATCTAACCCAAGCAGATGATTTTTCCTTTCTTTGATCTTCTTTTCCTCAATCTAGTTGGGAGTGGAGGTGGGGTTGGGGTTAAAAAAAAGCCTTTTTGATTCCTTAGACTTCACCATCAGCTTCAGCTTGTGATGAGCCTTAGCTTATGTTATGTCAGATTTCCATTGCTTCATGCTGCTTCATCTGAGAATGTCTTACTTAATTCTATATTCCCCAAATCACACAGCACAGGGCTGAGCATTAAATAGAAACTCAACAAACACTGGTTGACTAGACAGGTAGATAGAGAGTTTTCTCACTCCTTGTCATCGAATGTTACTCCCAGGTGGTCACATGGACATTAAGGCCTTACACTTCCTCAATTTATATTTTTCATTTTGCAATTCATATGGAAGTCTTTTATTTTTCCTAGTGTACCACAAATTCAGGATGAGTCAAGAAGACGACTTGAGGGCCCCAAAACTAATGTGATCTTAGAATGCATTAAGTAAGGGATGGTGCACAAGATCAGGAAAGTAATAGCCCCTGCCCACCATACTCTGTGGCAAATATGAAAATCAGTATAAAGTTAGAATGCTGAACCTGAGGGACAGCTAGGTGGTGCAGTGGGTAGAGCTCCGGGATTGGAATCAAGAAGACCTGAGTTCAAATTTGGCCTTAGACACTTGACACACTTACTAGCTGTGTGATCTTGGGCAAGTCGCTTAACCCCAACTGCCTTGCATTCCCCCTCAAAAAAAAGAATGCTGAACCTAAAGTCTAGAAGACCTGAGTTTGAATCTGGTTTCTCAGACTAAGTGCAATGATGATGGGCATGTCACTTAACTTCTTTGGGATTCCATTTGCTTATCTGTAAAATTGGGACAATAATACCAGGGGTACCACAGGGTTGTTGGAAGGCTCAAATGATACTTTGCAAACCTTAAAGTACCAAATTAATGTCCACTATTTTTGTTAATCTTTCCATGGTCATCTCATGTCTATAGTAGTATGTTCAGCTCTGGGTACCATATATTAGAAAGGGAAGCAACAAGATAAAGAGATTCTAGTGGAGGGCCAACTAAGATGCTACAGGGTGTCAGGATAATGTCACACTAGGAATGATTGAAATTATTGGGATTGTGCAATTTAAGGAAAAATAAAAAGGCTTAAAGGCGATGTAATAGCTACATTTAAGCATTTGAAGGCCAAGAGTGAGGAATCATGAACAATGGGGCAGAAGGTGTAAGGTACAAGCTTAAACTTGATATAATGATGTACTTCCCAATACTCAGCATTCCAGAAAAGTGGACTGGACTTCTTTATTGGGAGTATGCAGACAAAGTCTGGATGACTGCTTGTTAGATATTTTTTGATGGGATTCATACATGTGTGATTTCTGAGACACAAATGGTCTCAGAGGTCTCTCCCAATTCTAAGATTTTGTCTGTATAGGAAAAAGAGACTAAGATTGAGATCATGGGGCGTCAGGGGTACAAAGAGACTCCAATATTGTGGGAATATATTTTGCAAGGACCAGTCAAAAGAAAAAAAGAGCCATTGTGCCATTAACTGTCTTCCTAGAATTCAATGAGAAGTGTCATTTCTGAAGAGCAAGCATCATAGAAACTGTACCTGGCTGCCTCAAGTATTTTATTCTCAATAATATTTAGCATTTACATGGTCCTTTAAGGTATGATTTGATCTCACAACAATCCCTCTGAGGTAGATGCTATTATCAACCCCACTTTACAGCTGAAGAAACTGAGGCATAGAAGTTAAGTGACTTGCTTAGGGTTATACAACTAGTAAGAGACTAAGGCAGTTTTCAAACTCGGGTCTTCTGGACTGCAAGTCTAGTGATCTAGCTACTGTACCACCTGGCTGCCTAATTTTAGATTTTTTTTTCCTGAGGGTCAGTTGTCAGGTAGATATTGGTACTTGTCAAGAGGAATCCTGTGCTTTTAGTGAGGGAAAAACAGTACCTGGGCCTAATTTAGGGCTCAGGAGACAGTATTTATTCAAGTATCTGAAGACACAAGTCAAAAGCATAGGCCACATTTCTACGATGATCTAAGGCTTACAAAATACTTCCCCTCCTAACACCCCAAGAAGATAGATTATGTAAGTATTATTATCCCTATCTTACAGGTGAAGAAACTGAGGTTTGGAGACACAACAACTTAAAGTGACTTTGCAGGAGCCAGGAATTAAAAGCAAGTCTTCTGACTGTAAGTCATTGCTTCATAGGCTTTAGATTTTGGAGTCACCTAAACCAATTGCTTTATTTACAGAAGAGGAAACTAAAGATCAGAGAGATGAGAGACAGAGTGGCATAGTACATAGAATTCTGGTTACAAAGCCAGGAAGACCTGAGTACAAATCCTGATTCTGACACCTACTGGCTTTGTGACCATAGGTAAGTGGATTAACCTCTCTGAGCTTAAGCCAGGTTGCTCATCTTTAAAATAGGACATGTAAAGTACCTGTAGTAACCTACTTCTCAGGGTTGTCATAAGGAGCTGATGGAATAATGAGTTAGCTATTATTTTTCATAGTCACACTCCTCATGGCAGTCAGAGAGTAACTTGACCCCATGTCTTCTGACATCCAGGGCTCTAATGATTAAAAAATAGTTGGCATCTTGATAAAACTGCTTTATAAACCCTTCAACTCTCCTGTGTCTTCCAGCCTGAAAAAAATTCCACATCACTCTGACAGTTAGAAGAATGGGCAAAAGGAGTTTCTCGATGAAGACGTAAATATCACTTATAGATGTAGCCTTTCTTGACATTAGAGGCTTACACATTTCTAATGTTGGTCATAAAAATAATTTGAAAGTAGGAATGAAAGTGATCATTTATTAAGGGGGCTTTATCAATGGTGGCCCTCTCATTTTAATAAATGAAATTTGTTGTATGCAGCTGAGATCACTGAAGCATGCAGATGTACTATCTGCCCAAGAAGGTTTTTTTAATAATTTACATCCTGCAAGGGTATTTTATGACAGTGCTTATAATCCTCTTATTGCTCCAAAATCAACATTTACAGCAGATGTCTTTGACCTGATACAGTTGATAGCCTTATCTCTTTATTAAATGATGTGACTTAAGACTTACTCAGAACCATGGGGTTTGTGGAAACTTATTTCTATTTGGGTCTCAATATTTTATTCTCCAGTATGAATATTTCCTCTTAATTAATACAGCCAAGGATGGAGTCTTAATTTATCATGGCACTTGAATAAGGCTTTGCGGACTTTGCAAATGCCCTTGACTAAGAGGCTTGATCAGTCAATAAACCTGATGCTAGGGTTTGCCCCTTGCCCTGCTCCCCAGTTTAATCAGCATATGGCTTTAAGCTTCTCTGTGGCTAGATCCAGGATCTGGGACTACATCTGTTGGACTATATACGTTAATCATCATGCATTACTGCACACATGGCAGCTAAGGAGCTGGAGCTGGAGCCCTCCTGCTCCTAGTGCCCAGATGTCAACTCCAGAGTGAAGAGTCAGAGCATGGATGGCAAAGGTGGCTTTTACTTTAATAAATCAACAGGGACTTTTTAAATATCTTTGCCTCTATGGTCCTAAAGTGCTCAAATCTTTTCTAGTTTCTGGGGTGCCAGGAGATGCTAGGGGCATAGGAGAAGGAAATAGTCCTTGGCTTCAAGAAGCCACTTTCTAGTGTTGGCAAGGAGTCCATATGAGACAGGGGAAAGGGCAGTAGTCTTACAGGTCAGAGGCATTTAGAGCTGGAACGAATCTTCTAGATCTCCTAGTTTAACCCCTTTCATTTTAAAAACGAGGCAGAGCAATGACTGAAGAAGTTGTAGTATATGATTGTGATGGAATACTACTAATGTGCTATAAGAAATGGTGAGCTCAATGATCTTAGAAAAACATGGTAAGACTTGCATGAAATAATGAAGAGTGAAACGAGTAGAACCAAGAGAAAATTGCACATAGTGACAGCAATATTGTTTTAAGAATTACTGAGCAAATAAGTTATTTATCAAATTAAAAATAAAGGACCTATGAAGAAAGACACTATCTGCATCCAGAGAAAAATGGATAAATAATAGTATGTAGAGAATAATTTTACATATATACATGCATACACAATATATATATACACATATATAATACACACATATATGTGTATGTATGTGTGTATTAATTATATACATGTGTATATATTTATATACACACACATATGTACACACACATCTATTTGTGTCTAATAGTAGACATCTCAAGGGTGGGAGGTGGAAAGGAAGAAAAAAAAGAAATTTATGTGATAATTTTGTTGTATATTTGAAAGGAATACCAAGTTCCGAATAATAGATTTGAAGTTTCATATACAATCCTCTTTTTTATTGTACTATGTAATGGAAATGCTTTTTTATTATATGAATTAAAAATAAAATTAAAAAAAGATAAGGCAGATAACATGGATTTGTTAAATGCTTAATATTTGTCAGGCATTGTGCTAAACACTGGGGGATAGATACCAGAAAAGCAAAAAAAAAAAGACAATCCCTGACCTCAAGAGTTTATAATCTAATGAAGAGAAGGGAAAGGGAAGAGAATGAGCATTTATATAATAGCTACTATGATAAGTTACCGTACAGCAACAATGCATTGTGCTTTACAATTAGTAACAATTACTAGTGCTTTACAAACAGTATTGGTACTATTTGATCCTCAAAGCAACATTAGGAGGATGGTACTGCTATTAATATCATTTTACAGCTAAGGAAGCTGAGGCAAACAGAGGTTAAGTGACTTACCCAGCATCACACAGCAATTAAGTGTTGGAGGCCAGATTCGAACTCAGGTCTTCCTTATTCTAGGCCCAGTGCTCTATCCACTGACATGGAAGACAATGTTGTTTGTCTTCTGTTTTTAAAGAGGACCAATGACATCACAGGGTGATGTCTTAACTGATGAGTTAATTGGATTTAAGTGAGGCAGAATTGCACAAAGTCATCAGCCTCACTCTCTCTTCCAAAGTCATCAAAGTCCAGTGGCAAGACAGAAGTCAGGACAACTGGTCTTGGATGCGGTGGATGAATCTGGCATCTTTGATGTCTGACTCAGCTCTACACTCTCTATGGCCTCTGCTTCATGTATAAAGTTTGCCTCCCATCCCCCATCCCCTGGCCAAAGAGTCAATTATTAAACATTTACCAATACACCCCCAACTTTTTAACAGGAAGTATTGTGAACCAGTTCACCTCTACTATCTCTTTGAAATTAATTTTTGACCCATATGGAGCTTCACATTTTAATTCTATCATATTTTATCACATTGACTAATATGGAATTATGTTTTACATGATTGCAAATATATGTACCAATGACAGATTGCTTAGCATCTCGGCGGGGGGGGGGGAGAAGGGAAGGAGAGAATTTGGACCTTGGAATTTTAAAAAATGTTTCAAATTGTTTTGCACGTAATTAAAACTGTATATTGACTTAGAAAACCACAACTTAACATTTTCAATGTATGTCTGTATTTTGTTATATATTGTCAAAACATCTCCCATCTACATTTTAATCTGGTTTGGTTCACTGGAGTTTTATAGCCTGTGAACCTTGAGTTTGAAACCACTGCACTATATCATGTCGCCTCTCAGTTTTATAAAAAGATAAATAAATGCAAGGCATTTGGAGGAGATGGCAGCAGAAAGAGACAGAGAGTCAAAAACAGAGAGACAGAGACAGACAGAGAGAGAGAGAGAGAGAGAGAGAGAGAGACAAAGAGAGGGAGAGAGATGAGAAAGAGAGAGGAGAGAGGAGAGAGAGAGAGAGAGAGAGAGAGAGAACACACACCACATGCAGTAGTACATTAATGATGACTGACACCTGGGGAGGGGAGGGGTGCTGTCAGGGAAGGCTTCATGTTTCAATGAATACATGAGGTGAGTCTTGAAGAAAACCAAGGATCCTGGGGTGGGAGTGGGGGCATTGTGTGGTGGTTCATTCCAGGAGCACTTTATAGAAATATTCAGAACTGCCCATACCCTGACAGGGAGGTGATGGATTCAAGATGCAGAATTAGACAAACATTTTTGGACATGGACAATGTGAAAATTTCTTTTGCTTAACTATGCTTCTTTTTGACAAGGTTTTTGTTATTCTTTCCTTTTAAATGGAGAGATAGAAGGGAAAAATAAATGCTTGTTAATTGAAATACACACTCACACACATATTTTAATGGAAGTGCTTGGAGTTTGGCAATGGGATATTTGGAGAGCAGCCCAAGGGTCCGTTTGTCTGGGTTTTAGCCTTTCTGAGGGAAGCTAAAGTGAAAGAATGTTGGAAGGGATCCATGGAGGATCCAGATTGTGCAGGGCCTTAAACCTCATGCTGAGGGCTGAGGAGTTTCCATTTTATCTTGGAGGTAATAGGGTGCCACAGAATAATGTTGAACAGGGGAGTAAGATAGTTAGACCTGTGTGGAATGTGGCTGGGAAGGAGGGTAGTCCAAGTGAGAGCTAATGAGTAACTAGGTTTGAAGGGTGGTGGGGGGAGGGGGATAGAAGTAAGAGATACAGTGAAGGAAGATTTGACTTGATTTGGGAACTGGTTAAATGTAGAGAGAGGATGGCAGTGCCCTTGACAGGAATAGTAAAGTTTGGAAGAAGAGGAGATTTACGAGGAGAAACGATGAGCTCCGTTGTGGACATTGTGCTTTTGAGACACTGTTGGGACAACAAGGTGGAGATATCTAATTGGCAGTTGTCAATTCAGGAAAACAGTTCAGGGAAAAGGTTAGGGATGGATATTACCTTCATGGAGATGATAATTGAGCTCATGGGAGCTACTGAGATCACCAAGGGAGAGAGTATAGATTAAAAAGAGTAGTGGACACCTTCAGTCAGTCAACAAGCATTTATTAAGGGCTTACTATGTGCCAGGCATTATGAGAAGCACTATGAATACTAAGAAAGAAAGATGGTCCCTACCCACAAGGAGCTTATATTTGATTGGGGGAACATAACACATACAAGGAAACTGAAAAGTAGGGGACCAATATTTGACACAGGGGCATGGTAGAGAAAGTACAGCGTGAAGCCTAGAAAAGAATCAGACATGACTGCGTTGGGCAGGTGGTACTTATGGTAGGTAAATTCCAAGGCTTGAGGGAACTTTCAGGATGAAGAGGTTTCTAGAGCATGGTAGAGGAAGTCCAGAGTGCAATCTGGAGAATAGGGTGGACCAAGCCTGGAAGGACACCCACGTTTAAGTGATAGTGATGAATAATGATGGAAAAAGAGGCAAAAGGAAGAGAATATCCCTGGTAGTTTGTCAGTGAAAGGGAAAAGAGATCTGCATCATGGTTGAGTGAGGAGTCTTGTACATTTGTAGGGAAGAAGCTGATAAAAAGGGAGAGATTGGAGATGAAAGGGAAAAAAAAGGAAGACTAGAGCAGATTCCTGGAAGATATCTTCTATCCTTATGTCCTCTGACAATCCGACAACCAAAATATTTAAAAAAAAACAAGGACAAGAAAAGAGGGACCCCTGCCATATTGCAGTACAAATATCCCTTCAAGTTGTTCTTTAACCATTAATGATAGTGTTTTGGTTCCAGTCATATAATCACTTTCAGCTCCATCTAAGTAAGTGCCATATCACTTAGCCTATCTCTCTCTATCTTTCCCCCAAGGGTAGCATGAAAGAACTTGTCAAATGTTTTGTTGACATCTAAGCACACTACTGTATGTCTTTAGCATTCCTCTGATCTATCAGTCTAGTTACTTATCAAACAAAGGAAATTAAGTTAGTCTGCTATCACATGTTTTTGATGAAGCTATGCTGGCTTTTAATGATCTCTGTTTTGTTTCTGTAGAAGCAATGGATTTAGTTCAGAAGATGGAGGTTGGGCTTAGTTGAAGGAAGACTTGTGTTCAGATACTGCTGTGTGACCCTCAGTAAATCACTTTACCTTTATTTGCCTCGGACAGTCACTATGATACCAAGCAATAGACAATTTGGAGTCTTTATTGGAGAATGGAGTACACCAAACTGACAAAATCAAAAGGTTTCTCTATTCCTTTCCTTTGTTTAAGTGTTCAAAAATTAGCCCTCTAATAATATGCTCTAGAATTTTTGCCAGAAATAAAAATCAAGGTCATCAGTCCATCCTCTTCTCTTTTTTGGAGTGAAATATAGATATTTTTTTTCCTTCACCACTCCTGTGGCACTTCTCCCATTGACTAAGGTTTTTCAGAGATCATCAACAGAAGTCTTATGTCTTTTCTACGGTTCAGTTTCCTGACAAAATGAAGGAAGTTGGATTACAGAAGGAGTTCTTAACTTTGTGTCACAGGTCCCTTTAACAGTGGGGTAAAGCCTATGATTCACTTCTCAGGACAATGTAAATGAATGAAATAAAATACATATGATTACAAAGGAAACCAGTTGTATTAAAAACAGTATTCAAGGGGCAGCTAGGTAGCACAGTGAGTAGAGCACCAGCCCTGGAGTCAGGAGGACCTAAGTTCAAATCTGGCCTCAGACACTTGACATACTTATTAGCTGTGTGATCTTGGGCAAGTCACTTAACCCTGAATACCCTACTTTCTTCCCTCCAAAAAAAAAACAGTATTCAAAATGTTTTTCAATGTTAATGAATCTCAGATTAAGAAGTTGTGGACTATGAGTTTTGATGCTTAATTCTGCTTTCTTTTCTCCTCAGCAAACTATCTCTGATTTTTCTTGGGGTTGGAAGATCTGGGTCTGTCACTTAATCAAGTGTATCATATTGAGTAAGTTTCCTTATTTCTCTAAAACGTTATTCCTTTAGAAAATGGGGGTAATATTGATACCATTTGATTTACATCATTGAGTGCTTCTTGTTTGCATAGGGCTAAAGTTTAAAGGAGCTATGCATTTCTCCTCATGGAGGTTACAGCCTAGGGAGGATGATATACATAAATAGATAGGTATAAAAATGAATTTGAATTGCTAAGTGCATTGGAAAAATGAACACAGAACTGCAAAGTGTCATCTGAGGGGGACATAACTACCTCAGAATTTCAACTTGGAGTTTGTACTGACCTGGTTCAGTATTGGAAGGCTTCCCACAAATGACTCTTGGGCTCTTGCCTCCACCCAGGGTATCCCCAGGGAGCACAGAAGACAGCTTTGGTATAGGCCCTTACAAAAAAAGATAAAAGAGGTCCTTAGCTCTTGTGTACCCACTAGAGCTTACGATACATCAAATAAAGGACATCCTTTATTTTAACTGACAGAAAGCACAAACCCCAACTGATCTTGACAATTCTTTTTCCAGTAAATCCAACCTCCCCTAGAGATCTATGCTGTTTCCCAGACTTATGGTACTACCCTAAGACTGAAAAATGGATTTTGCTCTTGGGGTGGCTAGAGAGTCAAATCTTCTGCCCATCAAACCAGTACAGCTTCCATAACTCACTGTAGTAATGAAGGGTAAGTATAAGGTCTGTTCTTGCACATGGTAGTTTTGTTCTTGGCTATTCCTCTACTTTTAGGGCCATATGATCACCTCTCTTCTCTACATAAGACTTAATGTAAGAATTTCTCCCCTAACTGGATTCTCCTCCTGGAATTCCATTGTTTCTCTGCCACTGCCTCTTCACAGCTGCCATCTCTTGGGCCTAAAAGTTCCCTTGGGAAGCACAGTGTGGATGAATGGGCTTTACATTTACCTCCTCAAGGGCCAAGTACTCTGTGTTCAGGCCTCTTTCTCAAATCTCACATTTCTGTCTCTGCATAGCTTTCTGGTGTTTCTCCATCTCTCCGAAAATGGGACTCACTTTCCATGGCTCAGTAAGTTATCCCTAAAAGTTTAATCATAATGATAGCAACAACTAAAACAACCACAACTCTCAACATGGTATCACTGGGTCAATAAACACTCAAGATGATGTTTTTCATATCCCCTCAAGGGTTATGGCCATTGGGGATGTTTAAAGGTGATAAAGAAAAATATTTTGAAAGCCAAAACAAAGGCATTACTATTTAAACTGGGAAAGGCATTCTGTTTTCCTGTGGTCATACCCTCTATAGGATGAATTTTTATTATGGACTACTTGGCAGTCTGCTGAAGATGATGGACCCCTTCTCAGAATTATTTTTCAATGAATACAATAAAATAATTAAAGTGACCAAGGGAACCAATTATATTGAAATATATTTATGAAGCTTTAAAAACATCATGAATCCCAGGTTAAGAAATTTTCCTCTATACCAACAGGAGATCAGAGAATGATTTATGAAAGAGGTAGTATCTGCCTCACATAGAGATGTGATCCAGGTATCTAACAGCTAGCATAAGAAACAACTAGAGAATAACACTATGCTAGCAATCCAGAGAAGAGTATCTTCTGTGTGTGACAGGATAAGTTTAGGAAGGCTTGATGGAAGTAATGGAAGTATCTTTTTAATGAGTAGTATTTAAATGGGAGCAAGAGGAAGTGGAGGACGTTATAGACAGAGACAACAAAATTAAGAAAAATCTGGAGAAATGTTGATAAAAAGAAATGCAAATTATAACAACTCTGAGGTTTTGGTTCATGCTCAGAAAGTTGGCAAAGATGACTGAATGGCTAAATCAGATGGAATAGTCAGTGTTAAAGCAGCTGTGGAAATTCAGGCCCATTAATATACTGTTAGTGGTGTTGTGAATCAATACAACCATTCTGGAAAGCAATTTGGAAGTATGCCAAGAAAGTGAATCAAATGAACATAGAACCTGACCCAGGATCTTACAGCCAGCCATATAACTTAAGGAAGTCAAAGAGATAAAGAGCAGTCCTATATAAGGATAGGTACTGGACTTATGATTTCATTAGGATTTCCTTTGGCACTTTCTCTTGCCTAGGGCACCGAGACATTAAGGGATTTACTTAGGGTCACCTAGCTAGAATTTGTTGGAAGCAGTATTTGAACCCAGGTCTTCTTACTTTTGAGGCCAGACCACAATTCATTATGCCTCGGTTCATCTCTAACTGTACCAAACTATTCATAGTAGTACTTTCAGTGGCAAAGAAACGGAAATAAATTAGATATTAATCGATTGGGTAATGGCATAAGAAATTATGAATATGAAGAATTCAGAGAAACATGAAAGGATTTATATGAACTGATGCAAAGTAAAGTAAGTAGGAACAAGAAAATGGTATACACAACTACTACAATGATGTAAATGAAAAGAATAATCACTACCACAACAAAAACTGAATGTTGAGCAATTAAAATGACCAACCCTGCCTCCCCCAAAAATAGATGAGAAAATACATCTCTTTCCCTTCTTTGCAAAGATAGGTCAATGAGTGTGGAACATTGCACTTGACATCAGACTTCACTGATAAGTGTACAACTCGCTAGATTGCTTTTTACATTTTTCTTTTTTTATTATTTTGCAAAAGATGCTACACACAGATGAAGTTTGGAATCACTATGGTAAACTTGGGAGAAGATAGGGAACTAATCTGCACAGACTGGGCAGGCACAGATAGGTTGTGATATGTTTCATGGGGGTGGGGAGGGAGGAGGGACTTGTAAATAGATACCTAACAGATCCATTTGAGCAATTGAGGTTACGAGGGATAGTTTCCTAGGTAATGTAGGGTGGGGAAAGAATATATTTGCAACTGAAGGAGTTGGCTTAGATCAGTGGTATCTAAACTCAAATAGGATCACAGGCAACATATTGACTTATAGAACAACAGATTAATATAAGATATGTTACATTGTATTTTTATTTATTTTGTTAAACATTGCCCAATTACACTTCAATCTGGTTGAGTCTATAGCACTCAGAAGTTTTGTGGGGGCTTGACCTTTAGTTTGTCAACTATGGATTTTGGTCTGACTCTTCTTGTCCCTTTTTGAGGTTTTCTTGGCAGATGTAGTGAAGTGGTTTACCGTGTCCTTCTCTAGCTCATTTTATAGATGAGGAGACTAGGGCAAACAGGGTCAAGTGATTTGCCCAGGGTCACACAACCAGCGAATGTTTAGAGCCAGATTTGAACTCAGGAAGATAGTCTTTCTCACTTCACACTTGGCACTCTAGCCACTATACCACACAACTGCCCAAATTCTCTCCCCTCTTCCTTCCCCACCCACCCTCCCTAAGAAGGCAAGAAATTCAACATATGCTGCATGTGTATCATTATGCAAAACCCTTCCACAATACTCACGTTGTGAAAGACTAACTATATTTTGATCCTTCCTATCCAATTGCCCTTTATCCACTTTTCTCCCTTGTCCCTGTCCGTTTTCAAAAGTGTTTGCTTTAGATTACCTCCTCCCCCTACCTGCCCTCCCTTCTATCATCCCCCCTTTTTTATCTCCTTCCTCCTTCTTTCCTGTGGGGTAAGATACCCAATTGAATGTGTATGTTATTCCCTCCTCAGGTCAAATCCAATGAGATCAAGATTCACTCATTCTCCTTGACAATTTCTTAAAAGATGATATCTAGGCTCTTTTTTTGATGATGGCTTTCAGGTAGTCCAATAATTTTTAAATTATCTCTCCTGGATCTATTTCCCAGGTCAGTGGTTTTTCCAAAGAGATATTTCACATTGTCTTCCACTTTTTCGTTCCTTTGGTTCTGTTTTATAATATCTTGATTTCTCATAATGTCACTAGCTTCCACTTCCTCCAATCTAAATTTTAAGGTAGAATTTTCTTCGGTGGTCTTTTGGACCTCCTTTTCCATTTGACTAATTCTGCCTTTCAAGGCATTCTTCTCCACGTTGGCTTTTTGGAGCTCTTTTGTCATTTGAGTTAGTCTATTTTTAAGGTGTTATTTTCTTCAGTATTTTTGGGTCTCTTTTAGCAAGTCATTGACTTGTTTTTCATGGTTTTCTCTCATCATTCTCATTTCTCTTCCCAATTTTTCTTCTGCTTCTCTAACTTGCTTTTCCAAATTCTTTTTGACCTCTTCCATGGCCTAAGACCAGTTCATGTTTTTCTTGGAGGCTTTTGATGTAGTTTCTTTGACTTTGTTGGCTTCTTCTGGCTGTATGTTTTGTTCTTCTTTGTCACCAAAGAAGGATTCCAAAGTCTGAGTCTGAATCTGAGAGCGTTTTTGCTGCCTGGCCATGTTCCCAGACAACTGCTTGACCCTTGAATTTTTCATCAGAGTATGACTGCTTGTAAAGTAGAGTACTTTGTTCCAAGCTTGAGGGGATGCACTGTTGCTTTTGGAGGTATTTCTACACAGCAAGCTCTGCCACACCAGTGTTCCTCCTCCCCCAAAAACTGCCTACCTGGACCTGACTCAGATCTTAAGCAGGCTCTGCACTACTGCTGAGATCAACCACTTAATTCCTCCCACCAGGTGGGCCTGGGGCAGGAAACAACTGCAGCTGTAGTTCTGTAGTTGTACCTCCCCCGCTGTCCCTAGGGTGGTGGCCAAACTGGGAATTCCTTTCACTCTGTCCCCTGCAGCTTTTCCCACTAACCTTTTCTGTCATCTTTGGTGTTTGTGGGTTGAGAAGTCTGGTAACTGCCAAAGCTCACTGATTCAGGGCTTTAGGGCCTGTTCTGCCTGGCTCCCAGTCTGGTTGGTCCAGGCGCAGCACACACTGGGCTCTGCTCCACTTCACTGTGATAGACATTACCCAGCGACCATCCAGGCTGTCTTGGGCTGGAGCCCTGCTTCCCTCTGCTTTTTAGTGGGTTCCACAGTTCTAGAATTTGTTCAGAGCCATTTTTATAGGCATTTTGAGGGTCCTGGGGGGAGCCCTAGGCAAGTTCCTACTTTCCAGCTGCCATCTTGGCTCCACCCCCAACAAGAGAAAAATTAAACAAGCTTTTATTAAGCACCAACTGTTTTCCAAGGTACTATGCTAAGCACCTTACAAATATCTCATTTGAACCTCACAACAACCCTGCAAGGTAGATACTATTATTAACTCCATTTTAAAATTGAAGAAACTGAGGAAAATAGGAATTAAGTGATTAAGAGATGTAGAGATTAAGTCTTTCAGAAGATTACTCTGGTAGGGAAATGTAGGATGGATTAGAGAGTGAGAGTAAAGGTACTGCAGTTGAGGTCTTGGGGGAATAAGGGGAGTGAAAAAAACCTCTTCCATCCTCCCCCGCCTCTGCCCCCACAATTTTTATTTTAAACTTCCCTTGTGTTCGAGAAATTAATTTTCCTGGGCTGCTGGGCTCCTGTCCCACTTCCTCCAGTACCAGGCAAGGGCTCTGCACGCTTGAAGGTAAAGTTATCCCTAGGGAGTGTGGTCAGAAGCCCAACAATGCCGATTGTCTCCTCTGGAGCAGCCCCATGTTTAATTATATGGCTTGGGCTTTTAAGTGCGCTTTGGGACTCAGAGTTGCACGAAGCCTGCAATTTTCTATAATAGCTCTGGGAATGTGAGCTTGGTGACCTTATGTTTATTCAGAATTGATGTTGCATGTCTGACGCTGCAGAACTATATATAGTCGGGCCCAGCCAACTAAGCAATGACACAGAAAGCCAGGGCTGGCCTCCAGGAGCACAGCTGAGCCTCGTTTTTGCTGTACAGATACTGGGGGCACCTCTGTATGGGCCCAGAAGTTCTGGGAGATGCACTGATGTGCTCTATGTTCTAAGGATCTTTCCAGTTCTCCTATGACTATTTCTATAACTTTATAATCTTGATCAGCTAGGTCCCCTATTGCAGAGATGTCAAACACACTGACTGGAGCCCCCAGGTGACCTACAACCCTCCCAAGTGTGTCAGAACCAGACTAAAATGTAATTAAGAAAAAATTAACAAAATAAATAACATGATGATATAATGTTGGTATTATGTATTTTTTTAAGTTAGGATACAGTCTGCAAGGATCCTTATATGTGGTTTAGTGGCCCCTTTTTAATTTGAGTTTGCCATCAACAGGGTAGTGTGCATAAAGAATCAGACTTGGAGTCAGGAAGATCAGAGTTCAAATCCTTCTGTAAACACTTATTAGCAGTGTGACTTAATCACTTAACTTTTCTGTGCTTAAGTTTCCTTACATGTAGAATGAACACAATAATCGTCCTTACTTCACAGGGTTGTTAAAAGAATCAAATGAGATAATCTATTTAAAACACCTAGAAAATTTTAAAGAAATTTAGAGATATTAGCTATCATCTTTGTCATCATCATTATCATCATCATCATCATCATCTCATTTCACAAGAGGGAAGGCACCTAAGAACATAGAACATAGAACATTGACCCTGGAATGGACCTTTGAGTAATCTAATCCACAAGTGGACAGCTAGATTCATCTTCCTGATTTCAAGTTTGGCCTCAGATACTTACTGGATGTGTGACCCTGGGCAAATCACTTAACCCTGTTTACTTCAGTTTCCTCATGTGCAAAATGAGCTATAGAAGGACATGGCACAACACTCCAATAGCGTTGCCAAGAAAACCCCAAATGGGGTCATGGTCAGACCACAATCCACAGATATCAAATTCAAGGCCAAGCCCCCACAAAACTACTGAGTGCTATAGGCTCAGCCAGATTAAAGTGTAATTGGGGAAATGTTTAACAAAATATATTAAAAAATTCAATGAAACAAAGATAGTTTTAATTTGTGGTTTTCTAAGTCAATATGCAGCCTGCAGGGATCCTATTTGAATTTGACAAAACTGATCAAATCCGATCTCTTGATTTTACAGACGAAGAAAATGAGATTTAGCAGGAAAAAAAATTGGCTTTCCCAAGATTACATAGTGAGTTAGTGTTGGACCTAAAGTCACACTGAAATACTCTGACTCCTTTTCTAATGGGTTCTCCTATGCCATGGACTGAGTAGTTTAGTACCAGGAACTGGATAAGGAGGCAAGTTTTTACACACTGTGAAGGAGTGTAGAAAGTGATGTCCAGTCACTGCGGACTTGACTTAAGCATAATAAACAAAAGAATGCACCTTTTAGCACATTGGGAGCTGCTCTGAAGACTTTCTGAGATAACCAGCTCCCACTCCTTGCCTATGCCTCATGGGGTCTGACTCTTCCCTTAAGATGTGCATGCTCAGCCATGCTTCCTTATCTCCCAACCACTAGTTCCCCTTCTTCCAAACTGTCTCTTATTTAACCACTTCATATAGATTCATACTTATTCGTTTAATATTTGTGCTGTATATGTATACATATATTTAACCTGTTGAGTCATTTTTCAATTGTGTTTGACTCTTTATGACCTTATTTGGGGTTTTCTTGGCAACATGAGGAAACTGAAGCAAATGGGGTTAAATGACTTGCTCAGGGTCACTCAGCTCAAAAATGTCTGGTAGCAGATTTGAACTCAGGAAGATGAGTGTTCCTGACTCCAGGCCCAGCACTCTATGCACTACGGTGCCCCCTAGTGCCCCATATTTAACTACTTTGTATAGATTTGTATTTATTAATTTTATACTTATGCTACATATGCATATATCTATATAGCTATATGTATATGCATATACATACAGCAATATATATTTATATCATCCATAGCTATATTTATCCATTTAGTGATATCTATCATCTATCTTTCTATAGTATCTCTATGTATGCTAAATATAGTCTTTCCTATTAGCATATCAACTCTTTGCAAATAAGGATAGCTTTGCTTTGTACTGGTATCCACAGTCTGACATGGTGTCTGGCACATAGTAGGTGCTTAGTAAATACTTTTTGATTGATTGATAAGGTCCTTCCAGTTCTAAAAATCTGTGATTGAAAATTCCATTTTCTAAGGGACTCTTCAGTTCTAATTCTATATTTTAAATATTTTATGACATAGTGTAAGGAAAACTGGCTTTAGAGTCAGGATACAGGAGTGTTCCAGTCCCAGCTCTGTGATTTAATGACTTTGGGATATGGGACGAATCTCTCCAATACTCTGAGCTTCCATTTCCTCACCTGCAAAATGAAGGTAAATGTACTAAATAATCCCTGTGGTGCCTTCCGGCTCTTATATTTGGTAATTCCATGACTCTAAACATCCTTGGACAGAGTCCATCTGGCCACTTGGAAATGGTTATTATTTAGAGGGAAAGGAAAGGAATTCTATCACAAAAATAACACCAATGAGCAACTCCCAGGTCTGTTAAGGTCTCCAAAGCATTTTCCTTATGTACCTCTAGGTGGCAGTGTAACTTTTATTTTCCCCATTTTACAGATGAGGACACTAAGGCTCTGAAGGGTCATTAACTGGTCAAGGATCACACAGCTAAAAAGTTTCTGACCAAGAAGTCAAACTCAATTCTATAAACACTAAGTTCAGTGTTCTATCAATCACGCCACGTTACCTCATCAATTCATGTTCACAGGCACGTGCAATGGCCAGACAGTGAGTGGAATGGTTTGTATGATCATATGGCTCTTATCTCTGATCCCTGCCCATCACTCTACTCATGAAGTGTCCTCTGTGATCCATGACAATTGCGAAGATGGTCAAAATGATTGGTGGTCCACTTCAGTAGCTACATTTCAAGGCAGGCTGAAACTTTCTATAATCAATGAGTTGGGATTTTGAAAGCTTATTTTTTTCCATTTCCACTTAATTCCTGAGGTCATAGCCTGGCTGCCATGGAAACCTCTACTACTTCTTCATCTATTCCAAACTTGGCTCTTGGGTCTTGAATGTCTTCTCTCTGCTGAGAGAGCTCCCACTTTTGTTATCCGGATTTTGCATCCTCTACCCTAAGAAAGGCAGCATGGTTCCTGTGGGACAGATCCAGGACACAGATTCAGGACAGGTGAATCTGACTCTCAATTATGCCACTTCTCATCCACATGTCTTTGGGGGAGTTGCTTACCCACTTTTCTGAACTCATTTGTAAAAGGCTAATAAACCTACCACAGCTCCATGACATGTTTTCGTATGGATCAAATCATAGAGACTTAGAGCTGAAAAAGACATCATGGTCAACCACTCCAATGTTCAGTTGTTTTCCAGTTGTAATCAACTCTTCGTGACCCCATTTGGGGTTTTCTTGGCTAAGATACTGGAGTAGTTTGCCATTTCCTTTTCCGGCTCATTTTACAGATGAGGAAACTGAGGCAAACAGGATTAAATGACTTTCCCGAGGTCACAGTGTCTGAGGCCAGATTTGAACTCAGGAAGATGAGTCTTCCTGGTGCTCTATCCATTTCACCACCTAGCTGTCCCCATTGACTATTTACTCCTGAATGACTTGCTCACCCCCACTGGCACTTAGTAAGAATTTTGGGACTTTAACCCAGGTCTCCCACCTCCCAGGCTAGCATTTGTTTCACCATAATGAGATAATGGATATAAATCACTTTATAACCAGTTTATTGCTCTCCAAATGAACTTGTGACTCTGTCAACTAGAAGACAACATAAATAAGAGGGGATTAGCATGATCACCTCTTCCTCATGTGGGTTCACATCAGAAAAACTTTGTGGAAATTGATCTCAAGAATGTCCACATGAGAGGCAACACGTGCAGTAGACTACATGCTAAATTTGGAATCAGAGGTCCTGGATTCAAATCCTAACTTTATCACTTACTACCTGGGTTCCCTTGAGCAAGATGCTTAGTAACCTTTGTGGGCCTCAGGTTCTTCATCTGCAAGATGAAGGTCTTGCTCTAGATGATGTTGGAGGTCTCTTTTGATTCTAAATGACAGATTCTATATAATCCTATGATTAAGTCAGTCCCTGAATGACATGTTGATTAATGTACAATATACAATATAATGTACAATATATTATAGAAGGAAACCCAAAGCCATTCCCTCGGACCTTTGTCACAATTATCTAGGGAAGGGGGATGCACATATATTATGCAGCGGTTGGATAGATAAAACTTTGCAGTAAAGTAGAAAAAAAAGGTACTGGTCTCAGAGTCAGAAGACCTGAGTTCAAATTCTAGTTCCTTCACTTAGTTTACTCATCTGTAAAATGGCTATTATAATTCCTGCACTACCACCTATCCAATTAGAGGATTTTAAATTTAGAAGAGACTTTGCACCGGCTCTCCCCTGTGCCTGGAATACTAAGCCTTTACCTTCACCCCATAGTTTTTTTTTTCAAGCTTAATTCAAATTCCACCTTCTTCAAGAGACCTTTCCCTGTCCTCTCAGCTGCTAATGCTTTCTTTACTCAGATTATCTTCTATCTAATCTATATACTTCTTCTAAATACCTAATTATGTAAATATTACTGTTAGAATGTAAGATCTTTGAGAGCCTTTCTTTTTATCAGCAGCACTTGTCACAGTGCTTGGAACATAGTAGGTGCTTAATAAATGCTTGTTCACTAGCTGATTTACATTAAAATAATCTTATTCAACTCTCAACTTTTCCAGATAAGGAAACTGAGACCAAAAGAAGGGGATTGTCTTTCCCAAGGTCACATACAAGTACATGGAAAAGGAGGTATTCCAACTGAGGTTTTACAAGGTTTCAGAGGGAGAATAGTGTTTTCTAAACTTTTAAGTGCTATGAAAAAATTTTAGGACTTTTTGTTCAAGCATCTTGAATGATATATAACAAATAATCCTCCCCTTCCTAAAAAAAAAGTTAAGAAAGAGGAGCTCCCGACATCCTTTAAAGGAGCACACTTTATAAATAATAGTTCGTATTTGTAGAGCGTATTAACTTTTGCAAAACAGTTTACATAAATTATTTTAGACGATACAAAGGCCCTGTATTGTCACCCCCATTTTGTGGGTGAAGAAACTGAGGTGAAAGAGGTGAACTAACTTGCATGGCTCAAAGCATTAGTGATTATCTGAAAGGGAAGAAAAGGGAATAAGCATTTATATTGTGCCAACTGTATGCCAGGTGCTGTGTTAAGAACATTTTACAAATATTGTCTCATTTCATTCTCACTGCAATTCTGTAAGATTGGTGCTATTATTATCCGTATTTTATAGTTGAGGAAACTGAAGCAAACAGAGGTTAAGTGACTTGCTCTGGGTCTCATAATAAGTTCCTGAGGCTGGATTTGAATTCTAGTCTTCCTGATTGTAAGTGCTATAGACTAACTTCTATGCATCACCATCTCTAAGACAAAGCATCCTCATTTACCCTAAATTGAGACAGCTAGGTGGCACAGTGGATAGAATGCTGGGCCTAAAACCAGCAACGCTCATCTTCCTAAGTTCAAATCTGGCCTCAGATATTTATGAGCTCTGTGACCCTGGGCAAGTCAATCCACCCTGTTTGCCTCAGTTTCTTCATCTGTAAAATGGGCTGGAGAAGGTAATGACAAACCACCCCAGTATCTTTGCCAAGAAAACCCCAGACGGGGTCACTAAGAGTTGGACACGAGTGAAAAATGACTAAACAACAACTAAAAGAAGGAGATGATTTTCTGGGAGAGAATTAGCCTCCCATATGAAGAACTTAGTTTTGATTGATCTGAGTTTCTGTTTTCTCATTTTCAAAATGAGCATACATGCTATCCAGTTCATAGGGCTATTGGTAGCAAAGTCCTTTATAAACTTTAAAGCTATTCTTACTTCTGGTGCATAATGAACATGGTTCATTAGATCAAAAGTGGAGAGTTGGGGACCTCTCCGAGCCACGTAAATAACAATGATTGCCTATAATTGTAATGTTATTTGATATCTGCTGAGCCTTTGCCATTTTTTAAAAAAAAACCAAAGTAATAATTATGAAACATAACCTGCTATTTTCAGAAACATAGCAGTTGTGTATAGAGTGCTGGCTTGAAAAGGTCTGACACTTTCAGACTTTAGCATTTAGACTTAGTGACAATAGAAACTATTGGCTGGGTAACAATGGGTGAGCCAATTCTTTGCTCCCAACATGCACTACCAAGGTACATACATTCAAACTTTTTTCTCATGCCTCTCATGGGCCATCTGACCAGATTAGTCCCTCAGCCCCTGGATACCTCTCCCTATGGTTCTGTGGTTGTTTCTCTCATCTTCCAGCATCCATCTTTCCTCTAGGGAAGACTGCTTGTTTGTTTTGTCTGGCCTAGGGACCAACTTGGGAATACGTGGCTTAGTCAGGGGACCATTGGCAACAAAGACAAGGTATGCCAATGGCTACTGCCTTCCTCTTGAGTCAACTCAGCCCTAGATTTCCCCAGTCACTCTGCCCTTTGAAAGCCTCCTGCAAGATCTCTTCCTTCCATTTTTTGATACTTACCAAAACCTAGCTTTCTCCTCAAAATCCTATATCTCTTGGAAGCCTGTGTAAGCCTGCATACTTCTTTATCTCACATCACCTGACAAATAGAGCTAGAAGGACAAGTTAATATACTTCTCCCTCCCCATAGACCCATTTCCCCCCCTAATTCAAGATTTTTTAATTTGTTTTTTCTTTAACAGTCATTTATGCCATGAATTCGTAGGAGATTGGTTCCAACAGCTCAGGGTCCTTGCCATTGGTTCTCACAAAGTGTGCTTCTCTGGGTGGAGGAGGCTGGCATTTCAGTTGAAGCCAAGTGCCTTTTTTTTCTTTGGCTTCCTTCTTCTGATCATTTTCCCTTACCTGCTTCAAGAAGCTATCTCTGCTTTTAGAATGCTTGACATGCTCAATACACACATTAATTTTCTTGTCTAGAATTTTGCCCTGAACCTGTTTGTGTACAACAATACCTCCAGCATGTCGAGTAACATTAAAAACCCATCCAGTCTCGCCATAGTAATATTTGTGGGGCATTCCTTTTTGAACTGTGTCAATACCCTTGATATCTACAATATCACCTTTCTTGTATATTCACATATATGTAGCCAAAGGGACAATACCGTGTTTTCAAAAGGGCCTAGCAAACATGGATCGTGTCCCTCTCTTTTTTCCTTTTGTGTTTGTCATTTTGGCAACTCACTGGAATGTGGTAGAACTGGTGGAAAGCTCATAGACCCTTTTTAAACCTCTCTTTACAAATGGACTCAAGATGGTGGAGTGAGAGCTCAGAAACTTTGCATCTGATCTCCCAAAACCTTTTCTTTTCTTTTTTTCCTTTTCCTTTTCCTTTTCCTTTTCCTTTTCCTTTTCCCTTTCCCTTTCCTTTTCCTTTTCCCTTTCCCTTTCCTTTTCCTTTTCCCTTTCCCTTTCCTCTCCTTTCTCTTCTCTTCTCTTCTCTTCTCTTCTCTTCTCTTCTCTTCTCTTCTCTTCTCTTCTCTTCTCTTCTCTTCTCTTCTCTTCTCTTCTCTTCTCTTCTCCTTCTTTTCCTTGCTACAGGAGAGGAGGAACACATCTGATGCCTTTGGGGATGGCTCCTGTGGAGTTAAGATACCCCAACTCTTCAAATCTCAGCCAAGGATGAAGGGCATAGAATTGGGCAGGTGTCCTATTCAAATGCCTGAGGAGTGTGTTGGTAGCCTGAGGCCATGTACAATGTTGCTACCAAAATGCATAAGTAGAAGAGGTCGGGGGACCTCCACCAGGAATGTTTTCAAGATCTAGGGCTACCTCAGGACAAAAGCTGTGTTGAGGGTAGCCAGAATGAGCTGGTGGAGAAAAAAACAGCGAGTTCACTGTTGGGCCACCTCCTGTTCAAAACCACTTGAAGGATTTCTTGTATACCTTCTACCAGCGCAGGTAGCAAAGGTACCTGGGGATCCACTGATCAATGACATACTCCAGCACACACTCCAGAAAAACATGCTAAACTGAATTCTGAGTGATAAAGTCAATTAGTGAGTCACTTTCCCTGCCCAGTGTGACTAAGGAGAGTAGACAGGGATGTTTATGCACATTGGGGTAGGGGATGACAGGGGTCAGAGTCAAGTAGCAGAACCATTACTGATCTGTGGTAATGGGGCACAGTTCAGCATGCAGAGGATAAGGTAACTTAAAACCCTGGGCAGAAAGAGATTTCAGGGGACCCCTGTAGGAACACTGAAGGCAGGAATAGGTAACATCTAGCAGCTCTGTTGACCATTACCTAGTTCCGTGTCACAATTCCAGGGTGGAGAGTGCAATCTGGAGGGAGCAAGGGCCCTATCTATGCAAGGATCAGAGGGCAGACCAGGAGTCACATTGGAAGCACCCCTGGCCCGGATTGAGCTTTGAAAGTAGCAGAAGTATATAAAAAACAGAAGTTCAGACATTCCCCTCTCAGAGGTCAGCAGAGCCCAACTCTTATATAAAATCCAAAGGCAAGAAGCAGGCTGGAAAAATGAGCAAACAACAAAAAAGAACCCGATCATAAAAAAGCTACTATGGTGATAAGGAACCTCAAGACACAAACTCAGAAGAAAACCATGGGCCCTCCCTCTAATGCAATCATTCAACAATTCAATGCTTCCATTCCTTAAAACTTACCCCAACCTGTCTAAATCCCTAATTGCTCTCATCCATGGTCCTCCACACCATCCTCTCTGTTCCCCAATAAGTTCAGGACTTAAAATCTTCCATCCCAACTCCTGAGCTATTCATATATCCAAATAATGCAACTCATCCATCTCCTCAGCTCCCATGACTTTTGTCTCTAGTTTTACTGCAGCCATCTATTGGAGTTTGTCAAACCTTAGAATCACTATCGTAATTAATCCACACAACTATGGAACTCTCTACCCTTGTCCTATGATGCCCAGATTGAGTGAGGAAATGAGTGTAGAAACTCACCTAATCTATTTTATCGACCTAGCCGAAGATCATGTTTCATATTGCATCCATCGATAATCCCCCAGGAAACCAGTGCCTACCAGTACATCTTGTTGTCTTCCTGCCACCATAAGCATATAGCTCTCCCACCATTTTCCATCTTTTTCTCTGGAAATAGTAATTAAATTAATGCTACCATTGCCACTAGAAGGGGCATGAAGATTGAATGTATTAGGATTCCACTTAGTATCCCTATGCCTCCTGAGATCATGACTCTCTTCCTTAACTTTCCCTTCCCTATGTATATTATATCTTCCTAGTAAAATGTAAGCTCCTTTAGGTCAGGAACTGTTTCACTTTTGTATTTATATAACCATAACCTAACACAGTGCTTGGCGAAGAGTAAACATTTTATCAAAGTTTTTTTTATTCATTTATTTACTTGACCCCCAACTCACCCAAATGAATTGCCCCAGGTGCCAAATTCCTAGCTATATAGCTCTGGTAAGAGAAAATTTTGGTTGGGAGGGCAAAGAAAATAATATTTCTCACATTGGTGCCATGAAGCCTGTATTACAACCCAGTTTCAATTAAAAACAAACAAACCAGCATTTTTAATAGTTTCCTCCATTCTTTTACACAGTAACAGCGACAATGTGTGATGACTAACCTTGATAGACTTAGCACTTCTCAGCAATGCAAGGATCTAAGACAACTCCAAAAGACTCATGATGGAAAATGCCATCCACATCTAGAGAAAGAACTTTGGAGTCTGAAAGCAGATGGAAGCATATATTTGCTCTCCTTTTCTTTTGATGTTTTGTTTTGTTTCTTCTTTCTTGTGGTTCCTCCCATTGGTTCTAATTCTTCTTTACATCATGACTAATATGAAAATAAATATGTTTAATATGAATGTATAAACAGAGCTTATATTAGACTGCACACTGGCTTGGGGAGGGGGGAGGAGAAGGTGGGCAAGAAAATTCAAATCTCAAAATCTTATTGAAGTGAGTATTGAAAATTAAAAATAGATAAATCAATTATATATATATTTATTTATTTATTATTTATTTTTAAATTTAAATTTATTTATTTAACATATTTGGTTTTCAGCATTGATTTTTCACAACAGTTTGAATTACAAATTTTCTCCCCGTTTCTACCCTCCCCCCAACTCCAAGATGGCTTATATTCTGGTTGCCTTGTTCCCCAGTCAGCCCTCCCCTCTATCACCCCCTCCCCTCTCATCCCCTTTTCCCTTCCTTTCTTGTAGGGCAAGATAAATTTCTACGCCCCATTGCCTGTGTATCTTATTTTTTAGTTGCATGCAAAAACTTTTTTTGTTTTTGAACATCTGATTTTAAAACTTTGAGTTCCAAATTCTCTCCCCTCTTCCCTTCCCACCCACCCTCCCTAAGAAGTCGAGCAATTCAACCTAGGCCACACATGTATCTTTATGTATAACCCTTCCACAATACTCATGTTGTGAAAGGCTAACTACATTTTCCTCCTTCCCAACCCATCCCGCTTTATTGAATTTTCTCCCTTGACCCTGTCCCCTTTCCAAAGTGTTTGTTTTGATTATCTCCACCCCCATCTGCCCTCCCCTCCATCATCCCCCCCCTTTTATTATTTTTTTTGTATCTTCCTCCCTCTTCTTTCCTGTGGGGTAATATACCCAACTGAGTATGTATGGTATTCCCTCCTCAGGCCAACTCTGATGAGAGCAAGGTTCACTCATTCCCCCCTCACCTGCCCTCTCCCCTCCTCCCACAGAACTGCTTCCTCTTGCCACCTTTATGCAAGATAATCCACCCCATTCTATCTCTCCCTATCTCCCTCTCTCAGTATGTTGCTCTCTCATCCCTTAATTTCATTTTATTTCTTTTACATATCTTCCCTTCATCTTCAACTCACCCTGTGTCTGTTCTCTCTCTTTTACATATATATATATATATATATATATACATATATATATGTATATACATATATAAAAGCACACACATATATATATATATATATATATATACCTACATACACATGCATACATATACACATAGATACATACATACATACACATTCACTTATATATATACATAAACATATATATATATATATATATATATATATATATATATATATGCATATTCCTTTCAACTACCCTAATACTGAGGTCTCATGAATCATACACATCATTTTTCCATGTAGGAATGTAAACAAAACAGTTCAACTTTAGTAAGTCCCTTGCAATTTCTGTTTCTTGATTACCTTTTCATGCTTCTCTTGATTCTTGTGTTTGAAAGTCAAATTTTCTATTCAGTTCTGGTCTTTTCACTGAGAAAGCTTGAAAGTCCTCTATTTTATTGAAAATCCATATTTTGCCTTGGAACATGATACTCAGTTTTGCTGGGTAGGTGATTCTCGGTTTTAATCCTAGCTCCATTGACCTCCGGAATATCGCATTCCAAGCCCTTCGATCTCTTAATGTAGAAGCTGCCAGATCTTGGGTTATTCTGATTGGGTTTCCACAATACTCAAATTGTTTCTTTCTGGCTGCTTGCAGTATTTTCTCCTTGATCTGGGAGCTTCTGGAATTTGGCAACAATATTCCTAGGAGATTTCTTGTTGGGATCTATTTGAGGAGGTGATCGATGGATTCTTTCAATTTCTATTTTGCCCTGTGGCTCTAGAATATCAGGGCAGTTCTCCTTGACAATTTCTTGAAAGATGATATCTAGGCTCTTTTCTTGATCATGGCTTTCAGGTAGTCCAATAATTTTTAAATTATCTCTCCTGGATCTATTTTCCAGGTCAGTAGTTTTTCCAAGGAGATATTTTACATTGTCTTCCATTTTTTCATTCCTTTGGTTCTGTTTTATAATATCCTGATTTCTCATAAAGTCATTAGCTTCCACTTGCTCCAATCTAATTTTTAAAGTAGTATTTTCTTCAGTGGTCTTTTGGACCTCCTTTTCCATTTGGCTAATTCTGCCTTTCAAGGCATTCTTCTCCTCGTTGGCTTTTTGGAGCTCTTTTGCCATTTGAGTTAGTCTGTTTTTTAAGGTGTTGTTTTCTTCAGTGTATTTTTCAGTATTTTTTTGGGTCTCCTTTAGCAAGTCATTGACTTGTTTTTCATGGTTTTATCGCATCCTTCTCATTTTTCTTCCCAATTTTTCCTCTACTTCTCTAACCTGCTTTTCCAAAGCCTTTTTGAGTTCTTCCATGGCCTGGGGCCAGTTCATGTTTTTCTTGGAGGCTTTTGTTGTAGGCTCTATGACTTTGTTGTCTTCTTTAGGCTGTATGTTTTGGTCTCCTTTGTCACCAAAGAAAGAATCCAAAGTCTGAGACTGAATCTGGGTGCGTTTTCGCTGCCTGGCCATGTTCCCAACCAACTAACTTGACCCTTGAGTTTTTCAGTGGGGTATGACTTCTTTTAGACTAACGAGTTCTATGTTCCACGTTTGGGGGGAGGTGCCAGCTCTGTCAGACCCGCGCTACTCCTTCCCCAAGGACCCCCAGTCCAGACTGGGCTAGATCTTCAGCAGGCTGTTGCACTCCTGCTCTGATCCGCCACTTAATTCCTCCCACCAGGTGGGCCTGGAGCCGGAAGTAACAACAGCTGTAGCTGCCCCACCTCCGCTGCCCCCCGGGGCTGGAAGCCGAACCGCGAACTCCTTCCACTCCCGCAGCTTTTCCCACTAACGTTCTACGCAGTCTTTGGTGTTTGTGGGTCGAGAGGTCTGGTAACTGCTGCAGCTCACATATTCCGGGCGCTAGGGCCCCCTCCGCCTGGCTTCTGGTCTGGATGGTCCACCCCGCTCAGGCTGGGCTCTGCTCCACTCCGTTCCCAGCTCCCAGCTCCCAGCTCCGTGTGGAATAGACCTCACCCAGAGACCATCCAGGCTGTCCTGGGCTGGAGCCCTGCTTCCCTCTGCTGTTCTGTGGGTTCTGCCGTTCTAGAATTGGTTCAGAGCCATTTTTTATAGGTTTTTGGAGGGACTCGGGTACTGAGCTCACTCTAGTCCCTCCTTACCAGCTGCCATCTTGGCTCCGCCCCCTAAATTAATTATATTAAAAATAAAAAAGTTACCCCTACTCAAGGTAGTACCAGAAAAAAGTACTGGAAAAATGTACATTTGTTGAGGGGCAGAGAATAAGTATACAAGTGACTATGATGCAAAGAATAGCATGTAAAAAGTAAAGGATAAGGCTGGCTAAGGTTGTAGGAGAAATTTGAAAAGCAATAAATCATTTAAGTGGGAATTTTCACTGGTTGTCTCCCATATTCGGAATTCTCTCCTTCCTCATCTCTGACTCCTCAACTTCCTGGCTTACTGAATCTCCCAGCTAAAATCCCAATGTCTGCAAGAAGCATTCCTTGAACACCCTTAATGCTAGTGTTTTCCCTCTCTTGATTTATCTCCTATTTATACTGTATATAATTTATGTGTGCATAGCTATTTGCATGTTATCTCCCCCATTAGACTGCTAGGCCCTAGAGAAGTCAAGGAAAGAGCTATATAAATTTCTCTAGGGAAATTTGAGAATGGAGAGGCCACTTTCATTTAGGGCACAAGGAAGGTTTTATAGTGGATATGAGGCTAAAATGAACCTTGAAGGGAGAGGAGATTTCTTAAAGAAAGAAAGGAAAGAAGGAAGCAAAGATGGAGGGAAGGAAGGAAGGAAAGAAGGAAGGAAGGAGGGAAAGAAGGAAGGAAGGAGGGAAAGAAGGAAGGAAGGAAAAGAAAAAGGAAAGAAAGAAGGAAGGAAGGGAAGGAGGAAGGAAGAGGGAGTATATTCTAGGTTTGAGTAAAGAGGACCTCGTGGAAAAGGGAATGGAAAATTAAGGAACAGCTAACTTGTCATCCAATTTGGTTGGAACTAAGAAAGCTTGAAGGGCAGCACTAAGAAGTAAATTTTGTGAGGGATCCAGATTGTAATGGGCTTCACATGCCAGGATTTATACTGTGGTTGATCCTAGAAGCAATAGCGAGTCTTGGGAGTTTCTGGAGTAGGAGAATGGAACAGGACTTCAGTAGCTGGGCAGATGGTGGATTTCAGGGGAACAAGATAGGAGGCAGAAAGACTGATTAGAAGGCGATTGCAATGACTTCACAAGTATAATCTATATCAAATTAGTTGTCTTCTTGAAGAATTTGGAACTAAAAATTTCTAAAAATTATTATGAATATTTTTATACATAACTGGGAAATATCTAATGAAATAGATAAAATATATTTAGAATTTTTTAAAAAGGGGGTTATTGCAAGTGAGGGGCTAGTTCAATAGAGAAGTGATGAGGGTTTGAACTAAGACTGTGACTATGTACCTGAAGAGAAGGGGGTGGTTAGGAGAGATATGGAGATAGAATTGGTAAAGCGTGTTGAAATATTGTGTATGGGAGATGAAGGAATGAACAGGTCAATATTATCAGACACTTTTCCCAAGAAACATAAAATTCTTTTTTTTTTCCATCATGGTGGAAACATATCAATTCATCTCCAGTTATTGGGGAATGGAATCTTTTACTCTGGGTCCATTCCTGATTGCTTTTAAATATACTCCTCAGGCCACCATAGTCAGAGCTTCAGGAAAAATAAGTCATTGGAGTATTGATGATTTCTTAGTTTCATTTCCAAACATCTTGAGACGACCTTCTTAGATGTTTGTCTCTGGGAAAAGGCAATTTAAATGATAATAGGGGAAGGATGCAATCCTATCTGAGAAAACACTCACATCTAAAAAACTGTAATAAATCTCTCTTAGGGTCACTGAAATTGTACTAATGGCCTGACAAGCACCTCCTTTGGGCCACTATTGCAGTAAGATAGAAGCTGAGGTAAGTGGAAGGATAAGAAAAAGCAAGGGAAGAATAAAGATAGGTGGTCCCTGCTCTTTGTAATGCTGCCTCCTAGAAGCTGAGTCAGCAATCAGAGGGGCCAAACCTGGAATGGGTTAGTAGCAGCACAATGTTCACTAAGTGAAACTTGCATTCATCTGTATTGCCAGAGGATGGATGTCATGTACCAACAAGGCCAAATACTACTGTTCGACAATGCTTTATAGGGGCAGAATAGAATGGATTTTGATTGTTTGGAGAAATAGAGAAAAGATTTCAGGGATGGGATTAATGCAGGGGAGGTAAAATGAAGGTGGGTTTTAGGTTTTGCCAAATAAGTGGGTCTATAAAATGTGAGAAGCCAAGCAGGCTCTGATGGTAATGAATAAAGGTGAGAAGGTCAAAAAGATGCTTTAAACTGGATGTTCCTAATATAGTCCGGGAGCACCTGGCCCTTCCTGGGCTCCTGAGCAATGTCCTCTAAATCATAGAACATTCAAACCAGAAGAGACAACAGTACTCTGGAAGTGAGAGCCCTTCACAGTAGGCCTCAACCAATCCCAAAATGGCATCATAGGGTCATAGATTTAGAACTAGAAGAGAATTTACTAGGAATGGAGTAAAACCCCTTTACATTACAGAGGTGAAAACTGAGTCACAAAGAGGGTAAGTGCTTTGCCAAGGGCTCCTCATGTGCAACATTCCCTCTCTTGTCCCTGAGTTTTGGTACAGACCTGCTGTGCCTGGAATGCTCTCCCTACTCAAAGTTTTGCTCTTAGAATCCTAAGTGCTCTCTAACGTTCTGCTTAAGTGATATCTTTGACAAGAGGTCATTCACGATTCTCCCAGTTGTTTAGTATTCTATGACTCCCAAATTAGTTTGGACTTATATCATGAACTTTGCACTCACTTACCTACCACGTTTTCTTTACATCCATTAGAATATAATCTCCTTGACTGAAGGGTTTTTTTTCTTGTTTTTTTTTTCTTTGTATCTCTAGCAATTACCCTGATGTTTGCCTAGGAAACAATCAGCACTTAATAAATGTTTGAATTGATTGGCACATTGGAAAGGTAGTTTCAAATACAGAATAATTGAATAATGAATATGAAACATTAGAGCAAGAAGGGACCTTAGAATATACAATATTAGACTAATCACCTAGGTAGTACAGTGGATCAAGTGTCGGGCCAGGAGTCAGGAAGACTTGAGTTCAAATCTAGCCTTGGACATTTACTTGCTGTGTGGCTGTGGGCAAGTCACTTGAACTCTATCTACCTTAGTTTCCTCATCTATAAAATAAGGATAATTATAGCACCTACCTGTCAGGGTTGTTACGAAGATCAAATGAGATATTTGAAAAGTGATTTGCAAAACTTAAAGCCCTATTTAAATACTGCTACTACCACCACCACTGCCACTGCTATGAATACTTCTACTACTACTACCACAACCACCACACAAAAGGATTAAGAGCTGAATTTCAAAGAAGTGAAGTGATTCGCCACAGCAAGTTTGCAGCCAAGTCTTGGATGCAGAATGCCAGCCCAGTTCAATGTCCACTACACTAAGCACCATCCCCACTCCCTCTTTTTCCCCCTCCCAATTAAGTTCAAAGAACTCAAGTGACAATTTCTCATTGTCACACAGAATATCAATTACGTATTCTTCCCAGAAGCATTCATATCATAATAAATCATATAACCGAGAGCCTTCATTTTACAGATGAGGAACCTAATACTCAGCAAGAAGGAAGGAAGAACTTGGCCCAAGGCATTCGGACAGGAACTTAATGCCCAAATCAGGACTTGAAATCAAGTCTCCTTTCTTCTTACATCGATGTTCTTTCTTATGACACCATACTAATACCTATCACCTCTATCACCCTATCACCTCTAATGATAATATTTTTTTAATTAAATTTATTTATTTAACATATTTAGTTTTCAGCATTGATTTTCACAACAGTTTGAATTACAAATTTTCTCCCCATTTCTACCCTCCCCCCACTCCAAGATGGCATATATTCTGGTTGCCCTGTTCCCCAGTCAGCCCTCCCCTCTATCACCCCCTCCCCTCTCATCCCCTTTTCCCTTCCTTTCTTGTAGGGCAAGATAAATTTCTATGCCCCATTGCCTGTGTATCTTATTTTTTAGTTGCATGCAAAAACTTTTTTTTTTGTTTTTGAACATCTGTTTTTAAAACTTTTAGTTCCAAATTCTCTCCCCTCTTCCCTTCCCACCCACCCTCCCTAAGAAGTCGAGCAATTCAACCTAGGCCACACATGTATCATTATGTATAACCCTTCCACAATACTCATGTTGTGAAAGACTAACTTCATTTTGCTCCTTCCCAACCCATCCCACTTTACTGAATTTTCTCCCTTGACCCTAAACCCTTTCCAAAGTGTTTGTTTTGATTACCTCCACCCCCATCTGCCCTCCCCTCCATCATCCCCCCCTTTTATTATTTTTTTTATCTTCCTCCCTCTTCTTTCCTGTGGGGTAATATACCCAACTGAGTATGTATGGTATTCCCTCCTCAGGCCAACTCTGATGAGAGCAAGGTTCACTCATTCCCCCCTCACCTGCCCTCTCCCCTCCTCCCACAGAACTGCTTCCTCTTGCCACCTTTATGCGAGATAATCCATCCCATTCTATCTCTCTCCCTGTCTCCCTCTCTCAGTATGTTGCTCTCTCATCCCTTAATTTCATTTTATTTCTTTTAGATATCTTCCCTTCATCTTCAACCCACCCTGTGTCTGCTTTCTCTCTTTTACATATATATATACATACATATATATATACACATACATAAACACACACACACATATATATATACATACATATACACATAGATATATACATACATACACATTCACCTACATATATACATAAACATATATATATATATATATATATATATAATATATATATATATATATGCATATTCCCTTCAGCTACCCTAATACTGAGGTCTCATGAATCATACATGTCATCTTTCCATGTAGGAATGTAAACAAAACAGTTCAACTTTAGTAAGTCCCTTGCAATTTCTGTTTCTTGATTACCTTTTCATGCTTCTCTTGATTCTTGTGTTTGAAAGTCAAATTTTCTATTCAGTTCTGGTCTTTTCACTGAGAAAGCTTGAAAGTCCTCTATTTTATTGAAAATCCATATTTTGCCTTGGAGCATGATACTCAGTTTTGCTGGGTAGGTGATTCTCGGTTTTAATCCTAGCTCCATTGACCTCCGGAATATCGCATTCCAAGCCCTTCGATCTCTTAATGTAGAAGCTGCCAGATCTTGGGTTATTCTGATTGTGTTTCCACAATACTCAAATTGTTTCTTTCTGGCTGCTTACAGTATTTTCTCCTTGATCTGGGAGCTCTGGAATTTGGCGACAATATTCCTAGGAGATTTCTTGTTGGGATCTATTTGAGGAGGTGATCGATGGATTCTTTCAATTTCTATTTTGCCCTGTGGCTCTAGAATATCAGGGCAGTTCTCCTTGACAATTCCTTGAAAGATGGTATCTAGGCTCTTTTTTTGATCATGGCTTTCAGGTAGTCCAATAATTTTTAAATTATCTCTCCTGGATCTATTTTCCAGGTCAGTGGTTTTTCCAAGGAGATATTTTACATTGTCTTCCATTTTTTCATTCCTTTGGTTCTGTTTTATAATATCCTGATTTCTCATCAAGTCACTAGCTTCCACTTGCTCCAATCTAATTTTTAAGGTAGTATTTTCTTCAGTGGTCTTTTGGACCTCCTTTTCCATTTGGCTAATTCTGCCTTTCAAGGCATTCTTCTCCTCATTGACTTTTTGGAGCTCTTTTGCCATTTGAGTTAGTCTATTTTTTAAGGTGTTGTTTTCTTCAGTGTATTTTTCAGTATTTTTTTGGGTCTCCTTTAGCAAGTCATTGACTTGTTTTTCATGGTTTTCTCATATCCTTCTCACTTCTCTTCCCAATTTTTCCTCTACTTTTCTAACTTGCTTTTCCAAATCCTTTTTGAGCTCTTCCATGGCCTGGGACCAGTTCATGTTTTTCTTGGAGGCTTTTGTTGTAGGCTCTATGACTTTGTTGTCTTCTTTAGGCTGTATGTTTTGGTCTTCTTTGTCAGCAAAGAAAGAATCCAAAATCTGAGACTGAATCTGGGTGTGCTTTCGCTGCCTGGCCATATTCCCAACCAACTAACTTGACCTTTGAGTTTTTCAGTGGGGTATGACTGCTTGTAGACTAACGAGTTCTATGTTCCACGTTTGGGGGGGAGGTGTCAGCTCTGTCGCACCAGCACTCCTCCTTCCCCAAGAACCCCTAGCCCGGGCTGGGCTTAGATGTTTAGCAAGTTGTGCACTCCTGCTCTGATCCACCACTTAATTCCTCCCACCAGGTGGGCCTGGGCCTGGAAGCAGCAGCAACTGTAGCTGCCCCACCTCCGCAGCCCCCGGGGCTGGAAGCTGAACTGCGAACTCCTTCCACTCCTGCAGCTTTTCCCACTAACCTTCTCTGTAGTCTTTGGTGTTTGTGGGTTGAGGAGTCTGGTAACTGCCGCAGCTCACATAATCAGGGCACTAGGGTCCTCATCTGCCCAACTCCAAGTTTGGTTGTTCCACGCCGCTCAGGCTGGGCTCTGCCCCACTCCATTCCCAGCTCCCAGCTCCGTGTGGGATAGACCTCACCCAGAGACCATCCAGGCTGTCCTGGGCTGGAGCCTTGCTTCCCTCTGCTGTTCTGTGCGTTCTGCTGCTCTAGAATTGGTTCAGAGCCATTTTTTATAGGTTTCTGGAAGGACTCGGTACGGAGCTCACACTAGTCCCTGCTTACCAGCCGCCATCTTGGCTCCGCCTAATGATAATATTTTAGAAGACAGTGATCACATTCCCCTTAAATCTTGGCTTTTCTAAACTTTCCAAGTTCCTTCAACTAGTACTGGTTTGCTACGATCTCTAGTTCTTTTTCTATCTTGCCCTTCCCCACCCCCCCATTCTCTGCACTAGCTCCAGAATCTCTTTGGAAAGCCTTCTTCAAATGTTATTGAACTGAACACAACACATAGAAGACACCTCGGGGGCTCTTTCACATTTGTGATTCTAGGCACTGTTTCCTTGGAAGGAAGTCATGATGCACCTGGGGATATATAGAGCAGCAGGGCAAGAATCGATGAAGGCCAGTTTGTCTTTACTGTTTCTAGTCCTTACATGGGAGAAGTAAGACACAAATGATTCCAGGCTCTCACTATGTGGTTTCTGTGGATCCCCTCCTGGAGACAAACAAGTTGTTTTTGAGAGTTTTCTCAGGCGCAGCTTCTCCTACCCACACAGCACCATGAATATGGACTAATTACAAGCAAGGTCTAAAAATATGCCATTATGTGTTGGCTGATTTACAACATTCTTTTCTTTTTCTTTCCTTTCTCATAATTAAGTACCAGAAGTACGGGCTTTCATCTGTATAGATTATGCTCTTATTTGGACAAATTAACCTGTTTTTTCCAATCATTCTATTTGGGGAGAAGAGAAAAGTCAGTATGTCATACTCCTGATCCCTTAAGGCTTTCACTGCATTATTTCCTTGATCTAGAATATAAATTTCTGGAAGTAGGAACCATTTCATTTTTTCTGTTTTTAATTCTTGGTATTTTTCTTCATATTAGTTTATTTTATATTTACATTATTATAAAATATTTTATATTTATTTATATTTATTTTATATGTTCAATGCCCAATGTCAGGCACAGCATGACCCATAACATAGGCTTTTATAGACTGGTCAGTGAAACTACCTACCTTACAAAACATTTTTGCTGTGTAGATGTTTCATTCAACAATCAATTTGTTAGTATGCTAGGCACTTTCTTATATATGGGGATTACAGAGAGAAGGACAAAGGAGTCCTTATTCTCAAGAAGCATGCATATAACAGTATTTAACAAAAGCTGATGCAGTGGGTACAGTGCTGGACCTGGAGTCAGGAAAATTTGAATTCAAATCTGGCCTAGGATACTGATTAGCTGTGAGATCCTGGACAAGTCTCTTAACTTCTGTCTGCCTCATTTTCTTCATCTGTAAAACAGGAATAACATCTATTTCCAGGGTCGCTATGAGGATCAAATGAGCTTATATTTGTTAAGTACTTGGCAAAAATTATAGCATTGTAAAAATGCTCTTATCATTATCATTTTCATCATCATCATCATCATCATCATTAATTGACTGACTGATAGTGATATCCTCTTGTCCTCTTATTCTTCTTTGGCTGTACATATTGTGTACAAAAAGCAGGTTGCCCCTGTTTATTTTCAAGTTTGAAAGCTCTGCCATTGATGAGTTGTGTGACTTTAGGCAAGTCAAAGCTTCCTTCAGCCTCAGTTTCTCCATCTAAAAATAAAAGGTTTGAACCAGAAATCTATGGTTTTTTCCATCTCCAACATCTTATGGTATGAGCTAAGATCTTCTTAATTTCAAAGATTTTATGTCCTATCTTCTAACATTCTGTGACCCCAGGTCCTTGCCAACTATAGCTTTCTACCTCTTAAGGTACCATCCAGCTCTTAAATTTTATGTTTGAAGGTTACTTCTCCTTGATTTCATGATCTTGTTTCCTTGTGGAATTAAATAAAGTGGCCAGTCAGATTAATCAAAGAAATACAGATGGGCCTTGATTTAAGACAACTAGCTGTAAAAAAAACCATTCAAACTCACAATAGTTAGGGGTATGATAATGCACACCGCAGAAGAATTCTTTGTTTATATAGAAGGGGGCATCATGGGATTCCTTTATACAGTAAGGTTCACCAAGGCACCTACTATGAGATTCAGTTTGTCAAAACTATTTTTACATACACCTTTTCCAGTATCATAGACATTTGATTATATAAAGTAAGTAGTTAAATCTGATTCTTTCAGAACTGGACATATTTGGGGCATAGATCAGGCTTAAATTTTAGAGTTATATTTACTTTTCATCACAGGGGCAAGTTGAATCAAGCAAATTACAAATATGTAGGGAGTGTAGAAAGATTGCTAATCCTCTTTTAAAAAAAAACACCTTATTTTCAAGCACATTATAAATGACAGAATGCTTTGGAAGTGATTTTGAATGCTAAATGTTAGAACACAGAATATTAGAGCTTTAAGAGAGATAATTCAGTCCAACCTCTTTTGAAAATGGGGGAAAATCCAGAAAGCAGAAGATATGTACTCCAGGATATTATTTTCAGTTTGCTTTTTAGGTATCCATTTAATGATGATAATAAAGATTCTTTGTATTAATCTCCCAGTGATTACTTGGTTGGTTTTCACAGATGTGTGAACTTGAAAGAATGAAAAAGAAGCGGACCAGCATTTAAGGACCAAGATGACCTTTAGTACATCACGTGGATTCTCACTGGAGTATTTATGGAGAGATGGTAATTGCACTGAATGAGAAATTGTGAGAAAGTTTTCATCTGCATTAGGGAAATGATAACCTATGTCCACAATATAATGGATCTACTGAATTATCAAATATTAATCTCATTAATTAAGCATCTTCATATGTGCATATGCCTGTCTGTGTTCACATGCAAATATGCATATATACATGTGCGTATGCATATGTACTTATTATGTGAAAATGGGAGCACCCAGTGCATGGTCTTATTACATACAGACCATGCCCTCTTAGTTCTCAAAATGAAGACAAATGGCTTTCTGAGGCTTCCATCTGCTTTTAAGTCAATTTTCTCCAATGACGTTCTTTTCTTTTTCTTTTTCTATTTTTTAAAGAAATAATCCTGGGAAATAGTCACCTCAATTTTATTTCTCATCATCCATGCTTTCTGAGCTCAGCTTTCTTGGTTATAAGTGCTAGGGTCCTACAGAGAAAGGGAATATCCCTCTTAGTCTTAGTGCCTCAGAATAACATCACCAGTTGCCCATATATAGAGACTGCATTAATCAATAGAGCCTTGAGACACGTGTAAGGAAAACATTAAGGCTGTGTCTTCTTCCTGTTCCTCTTCTCCTTCTTTTCCTTCTTTTTCTATCAATTATTTGTCTTCCTTCTCCTTGCCCCTCTTTTTGTTATCTATTCCTCCTCTTCATTTCCTTTCTCCTTTTCCTTCTCTTCTCTCAATTCCTTCTATCTTGTCCTCTTTCCTTCTCTTGGTCTTGTCTTTTTCCTCCTTTTCTTTGATTTCCTCTTTCCTCTTCTGTGCCAAATAGTGTTATTCAGGTACATGACCCATAACATGGGCTTCTGTGGGCTGGTCAATGAAATGAACTATCCTATGAAATATTGTTGATATGTAAATGTTTGATTTAACATTTTTTTAAGTCCTGATTATATGTTAGGCAATTTGTTATAACTGGGATTATAGAGAAGAGAACAAAAGAGTTCTGGTTCTTAAGAAGTTTGCATTGTACTTTGGGCACTATATCTAGAAGTTGAATGTATGTATTGTATATATATATATATATATGTATAACTAAAAAATATGCATAAATATTACACCACTGTATCTATAAATATCTAAAGATGTCTGTATCTATTATCTTTCTCTATCATCTATCTATCTGTCTATCTATCTATCTATCTGTTCATCCATCTATCCATCACTCATCTATCTGGATTATATCTACCAATAGCTAGCTGGATATCAATGTTATTTCCCCAAGCTGGGTACTTTTAACTCAAAACGAGTTCCAGATAAACTGAACTCCTTCTCTTTCCTTCCTTATCTTCCTATATCTTAGATTGCTACTCCTTTGCATAGGCATTTCCCTAAGCCCTCCTTTTTCATCTCCATCTCTTATAATTCTTGCCTTCCTTTCAAACTGAGCTCCAATGCATTCTTCTACAAACCGCTTTTTTCTTATCGCCCTAGCTGCTATTGTCTCCCGCACCTCCATTGGTCTATTGAGAGAAAATAGCTTTGTAAACTCCATATTGCTATGGAAATACGAATTATTTTCCTTATTAATACTAATAACTGAGGAAATTTGAGTAATTTTAGGAAGTGAGATCCCTTTTACTTTCATAGCCATGATTTCTGGGGTACATAATATTTCCTATACTAAAATTGTTTTGTCTCATCTAGCTCCAGTTCAGAGAACTCTAATAGCTCATCTGTTCCTTAGCTTGTCATTCAAGGCTCATGGGCTTATAGATTTAGAGCTGTAGGGGAGCATAGATGCCTCTTCTTTCACATGAGAATCTGGGGTTCAGACAGGATAAGTGACTTACCCAGCATCAGATGGCAGGTCTTTTCAAGGTCTAATGTATCATACCAACATTCTTTTCTTCCTCTTTTCTTTCCACTAAAGCCCTCTATCTTCTTCCAATCTACTCAGCATTCTCCAACTATATTCTTTGTTTTCCACCCTCTATACTTTTGCTGCTACTTTTACCTTTACCTAGTTTTCCTTCTCTCTAGTCTCTCTCCTTATCAAAATCTTCCCCATCCTTCAAAATCCGGATCTCAGCCTCTTGCAGGAAATCTCTGCCCACCACAACCTAGAATAATCTCTTCAGAATATCATTTCCTATATCATTTAGAGTGTTTCCTGCCCCATTTGGCAATTAGTTATATTATGCCTTTAAAAAATTATGTGCATTAATATTTTCTCCCCAGTTAAACTCTCAGATCCTCCACTATAGAAACCATATGCTATGTACCTTTCTATTTTTTTTAAAGCAGATAGAGGGACTTTGCACAAAGTAGGTACTCAATTAAAAAAAAGTTTGGTTGATTCATAGAAAGAACCATTTGAACTTCCTCCAGAGATAAGATGCAGCAAAATGTAATTAGAAGAGTACTAGACCGGAGGCAGGTGTTAGGAGTTACAGCTTCTATTTTGACCTTGGCTAGTTTTGTGCACTCAGGAAAATAGGTCTAGCCTTCAAGATCGTCACTTACAAAATGGCAGTGAAGAGCTAAATCAGTATCTTGCAAACTATTTTGATTACCTGCTAGTAAGAGTTCATCATTTTGAACACCCACCGCACAATAGTGAATATTCACTAATCTAGTGCCAGCTACAATGCCTGGCACATAATATGCACCTAATGAATGTTTGTTGACTTTTTAATTTGCAAATTTCACACACACATACATATATGCATATATGTATTTACCAATATTACATACAAAATTATATTTAAATTATATGCAAAACAATTATAGATAAGATTTAATCCCAAAAGTAGAAATTTAAAAGGATGAGATAAAGACAAAATAAAATGTGGTTAGGGGGCTATTAGGGAACCACTGGAGTTTATTGAGTAGGGGATTATAACATGGTTACACCTGTGCTTTAGGAAAATTACTTTGTCCAACAAGTAGATGATGAATTGGAACAGGGAGAGACTTGAGGCAGGAGTCCTCTTAGTAAACTCCAGCAATCATCCAGGAAATCAGTGAGTTGGGTCTTAACTAGGATCATGACTGAGTATAGAGAAGAGAACTGAGGGGAGAGATGGTGGGAAGATTGAAATGACTGAAAGAAAATAGAAATAGAAGAAAAAAAAGATTTGGCAACTGCTGATTTGCATGGGGTGAGTGACAGTAAATAGTTGAGAAAAATATAAGGTTTGTAAACTGGGTGGTGACTGGAAGGATGCTAGTACTCTTGACAATAATAGGGATGTTCAGAAGAGAGATGGATTGGAGGAGGGAAGATAATAGTACCTGCTCATCCTATATGCTACTCAGACTTTCTCACCACAAAATTTGAATGTTGGGAAGTGGGTCTTACTGGTTACTTTCCCAGAGTCCAGAGTTCACAAATTGAGGGGCATCTACAGCAATCGTTGGGTGATCTGTAGTGGTGGTGGTCAGGGTGCTGGACTCTGAGTATGGGGAGGGGAGCTGAGAAATTTGCCTCTAACGCTGTTGTGTATGACTGGGTGCCTAGGTTCCAATTTAGTTGTAACCACCCTGAGGGGCTTCAGCCCAACCATGGGGGGACAGAGGTGGGAGGAGACTGAGTTAAGAGAATGTTGAGCTAATGGGTGAAGAAGATAGTGTAGTTATGTTGGAAACAAGCTCACAAATGGCTGTTGCAGGAAGAGTGTGATATGACCCATCATTCTCATCCTCTCATTGGCTGATCACACACAGCTTGAGGTAATGCCAGGTTGCTTTAGGGTTTAGCTTTACCTTAGAGACCACTTGCCTAATGATATCAAACGGACTTCTTGCTTTAACATCCTATGCTCTAAGTTCATTCCAATTAACGATCTATTTTATTTTTGGACATCTTGTCTTCTAAGCAACTTCCTATGTTTTCCCATGTCTTCAGCTACTATTTTTATTGGTGTCTCTAGATTGTCAGGCTTGACCTTTCTCTTGAACTCTGAACTTAGATATCCAAGTGCTTCTTCAGAAGCAGAGAGTTGTACTGGGATGTGTACTGTACTAGGAAATTGGAGACATCCAGGTTTGGATTCAGACTCTGAATTATCCTATCTATGAGATCCTGGGTAAATCACTTAATCTCACTAATCTTTAGTTTCCTTATGGATAAAATGGTGCTAATATTACTTGTATTACCTACCTCCCAGAGATTTTGTGAGGAAAATGTTTTTCAAATTTTAAAGAGCTGTAGAAATATGAGTTTTCCCATCCTGGAGAGCAATTTGGAATTATGACCAAAAGGCTATAAAAATGTGCATACCCCTTGACTCACCAATACCACTTCTAGGACTGTATACCAAAGAGATTATAAAACTGGGAAAAAAGACCCACATGTACAAAAATGTTTATAGCAGCTCTTTTAGTGGTGGCTAAGAACCTAAAACAATTCCAAAAGACTCATGATTGAAAATGGCATCCACATCCAGAGAAGGAACTATGGAGTCAGAATGCAGATATCAGCATACTATTTGCTCTCTTTTTTTGTTTTGTTTTGTATTTCTTTCTCATGGTTTCTCCCATTCATTATAATTCTTCTATACACATGACTAATGTGGAAATAGGTTTACTAGGTATGTATATGTAGAGCCTGTATTGTATTGCATGCCGTCTTGGGAAGGGGGGAGGGGAGGAAGGTGGAGAAAATTTAAAACTTATGGAAGTGAAGGTTGAAAACTAAAAATAAATAAATTAATTAAAAAAGAAATATGGATTGCCATTATTTCTACTCGGATACTCCACTGTCCAAAACTAAACTCATCTTTGGTCTTAAATCTGCTTCCCTTTTTTTTCTGCCTGGCACCACCCCAGTCTCTATAACATTGGGATTGGTAACCGTTACCTTTCATATTCAGTTACCAAATCCTATTAATTCCATCTCCTTCCTCTCAATAGATGTTTGCAGTATTGTGTTGTTTTGTTCTAACATTGTACATTCTAAGTTCTAATATTTTGTGTTCAAAGGCCCTTTCCAGGTCTGACAATCTACAGCACATTCTACATTCTAAGGCCCCTTTCAGCTATGGCACACTGTGTTCTAAGGTCCTTTCTTCATGTACTTTAATGGAATCAGCTTTCCTAGCAAAGATACACTGTCGTGAGGGGCAAACGCCAACACTGAGGGTGGTTAAGGAACAGATCATTTTTTCCCCCTCTAAATATGCTTTTGTCTAATGTCACTCTTGGGCTTGTTAAAATGTCTCCTGCAGTACAATTAGGTTATGACTGAGAAGATCAGTACAAAGATGCGTGCTGTGCAGTGCAAGGTAGCTTGGTGTAGAATTGACGGCTGTACTAAAGATGATACTGACCTCTTAAAAGAGGAAGTTTAGAGAGATGAGGAGAATGACAACATTGTGTCACCACCACTAAAGGGGAAAGTCTGCCTTGACTTCAATAACAAAGGGCTGCCTTTAAGGAATACAGCCTCTGCTTTTATGAATCTAAGGCTGGAGATGTGCTGCAATTTGGAGCAGTGGGAGACTCTGTCACCTTGATCTCTCAATTTAGAACTATTGACTGTCAAAGGAAATCAGCATCTCCATGTATTTCCCAATGGGCTTTCATTTATAAAGTATAAAGTGAGCTATGGGACAATTTCCCTGATGTATGGCATTAATGTGACATGAAAAAGGGTGGTTGGTTACATTTTAAGGTTTGGAGACAGGGGTGGGAGGAGGGCTTCAGATTCTATTTCCATCACCTATTATCGATGTCTTGTTGATCTCCACAATATTTCTTATATCCTTTTCTCACTCATGTAACCATCATGGAAGCCCTAGCTCACATAAGTGCCCTTCTGGATCACTGACAATGAGTATGACTCTAAGTGTTTCATCCTTCTGGACCTCTCTGCAGCCTTTACCACTTCCATGATGCTCTTCGTTTTTATGTTCTCTAGGTTTCTGTGATACTATTCCCTCCTGGTTCTCTTCCTACTATCTGACTGCTCTTTCTCATTCTCCTTTGTTGGATCTTAATCCAGGTCATACTCATTAATCATGGGCATCTCACAGGACTCTGTCCTAAACCCTCTTCTCTTCTCCTTCTCCACTATTTCACTTGGTGATCTCATCAGCCTTCATGGATTCAATAATAATCTCAACTCTGATGATTCTCAAATCCACTTACGTAGCCCAAACCCCTCTGCTTCACATTTCCAACAATCTAGTGGACATGTTGAACTATATGTCTCCTAGACATTTTTGTCTTTTTTTTCTATTTTTAATTTAATTTATTTAATATATTTAGTTTTCAGCATTGATTTTCACAAGAGTTTGAATTACAAATTTTCTCCCTATTTCTACCCTCCTGCCCACTCCAAGATGGCATGTAATCTGGTTACCCCATTACCCAGTCAGCCTTCCTTTCTGTCAGCCCACTCCCCTCCCATCCCCTTTTTCCTTTCTTTCTGGTAGGGCCAGATAGATTTCTATGCCCTATTGCCTGTGTATCTTATTTCTTAGTTGCATGCAAAAACTTTTTTTGAACATCTGTTTTTAAAACTTCGAGTTCCAAATTCTCTTCCCTCTTCCCTTCCCACCCACCCTCCCTAAGAAGGCAAGCAATTTATCATAGACTACATGCGTATCATTATGTAAAAACCCTTCCACAGTATTCATGTTATTAAAGACTAACTATATTTTGCTCCTTCTTAACCTATGCCCATTTATTCAATTTTCTCCCTTGACCCTGTCCCTTTTCAAAAGTGTTTGTTTTTGATTACCTCTTCCCCCTATCTGCCCTCCCTTCTATTGTCCCCCCTTCTTATCTTCTTCTTCCTTGTTTCCTATGGGGTAAGATACCCAATTGAGTGTGTATGTTATTCCCTCCTCAGGTCAACCATGATGAGAGCAAGATTCACTCATACCCCCTCAACTACCCCCTCTGCCCTTCCTACAGAACTGCTTTTTCTTGCCACTTTTATGTGAGATAATTTACCCCATTCTATCTCTCCCTTTCTCTCTCTCTCAATATATTCCTCTCTCATCCCTTAATTTGATTTTTTCTAGATATCATCCCTTCATATTCAACTCATCCTGTGCCCTCTGTCTGTGTATCTATCTATACACGCACATATATATGTATATATACATATACATACATATATACATATATATCTGTATAAAAACACAAATATACACATGCATATTCCGTTCAGCTACTTTAATACTGAGGATTCATGAATCATACACATCAACCTTCCATGTAGGAATGTAAACAAAACAGTTCAACTTTAGTAAGTTTCTTGTGATTTCTCTTTCTTGTTTACCTTTTCATGCTTCTCTTGATTCTTGTGTTTGAAAGTCCAATTTTCTATTCATCCCTGGTATTTTCACTGAGAAAATTTGAAAGTCCTCTATTTTATTGAAAATCCACATATTGCCTTAGAGCATGATACTCAGATTTGCTGGGTAGGTGATTCTTGGCTTTAATTCAAGCTCCATTGACCTCCAGAATATCATATTCCAAGCCCCTCAATCCCTTAATGTAGAAGCTGCTAGATCTTGTATTATTCTGATTGTCTTCCCACAATACTCAAATTGTTTCTTTCTGGCTGTTTGCAGTATTTTCTCCTTGATCTGGTAGCTCTGGAATTTGGCGACAATATTCCTATGAGTTTTCTTTTGGGGATCTTTTTCAGGAGGTGATCTGTGGATTCTTTCAATTTCTATTTTACCCTGTGACTCTATAATATCGGAGCAGTTCTCCTTGATAATTTCTTGAAAGATGGTATCTAGGCTCTTTTTTCGATCACAGCTTTCAGGTAGTCCAATAATTTTTAAATTATCTCTCCTGTATCTATTTTCCAGGTTGGTGGTTTTTCTAATGAGATATTTGACATTGTCTTCCAGGTTTTCATTCCTTTGGTTCTGTTTTATAATATCTTGATTTCTCATAATGTCACCGCTTCCACTTGTTCCAATCTAATTTTTAAGGTAGTATTTTCTTCAGTGGTCTTTTGGACCTCCTTTTCCATTTGGCTAATTCTGCCTTTCAAGGCATTCTTCTCCTCATTGGCTTTTTGGAACTCTTTTGCCATTTGAGTTAGTCTATTTATTAATTTGTTGTTTTCTTCAGTATTTTTTGGGTCTCCTTTAGCAAGCCATTGACTTATTTTTCATGGTTTTCTCACATTCTCATTTCTCTTCCCAATTTTTCTTCTACTTCCCTAATTTGCTTTTCCAAATCCTTTTTGAGCTCTTCTATGGCCTGAGAGCAGTTCATTTTTTTTCTGGGAGGATTTGATGTAGGCTCTGTGACTTTGTTGACTTCTTCTGGCTGTATCTTTTGGTTTTCTTTGTCACCAAAAAAAGATTCCAAAGTCTGAGTCTGAATCTGAGAGCGTTTTTGCTGCCTGGCCATGTTCCCAACCAACTACTTGACCCTTGAGTTTTTCATGGGCTTATGACTGCTTTTAGAGTAGAGAGTAGTTTGTTCCCAGCTTGACGGAGTGCATTGTTGTTTTCAGAGCTATTTCTACACAGCAAGCTCTACCACACCAGTGCTCCTCCTCCCTCAAGAATGCCAACCCAGACTGGACTCAGATCTTAAGCAGGCTCTGCACTCCTGCTCTGATCTGCCACTTAATTCCTCCCACCAGGTGGGCCTGGGGTCTGAAGCAACTGCAGCTGTAGTTCTGTAGCTGCACCGCCCCACTGCCCCCAAGGGTGGTGGCTGAATCATGAAGTACTATCACTCTGTCCCCTGCAGCTTTTTGCACTAACCTTCTCTGTTGTGTTTGGTGTTTGTGGGTTGAGAAGTCTGGTACCTGCCATAGCTCACTGATTCAGGGTGCTAGGGCCTGTTCAGCCTGGCTCCTGGTCTGGTTGGTCCACCCACACTGGGGTCTGCTCTACTCTGCTCCCAGTTCTGTGTGTGACAGACCTTACGCAGTGACCATCCAAGCTGTCCTGGGCTGGAGTCCTGCTTCCCTCTGCTATTTTGTGGGTTCTGCAGTTCTAGAATTTGTTCAGAGTCATTTTTATAGGTTGTTGGAGTGACATGGGGGGGAGTTCACACAAGTGCCTGCTTTCCAGCCGCCACCTTGGGTTCACCCCTTCTCATAGACATCTTAAAATCAGGATGTTCAAAATTGAACTCATTATCTTTTCCCCAAAACACTTCCCTCTTTCAACCTTTTCTATTAATATTGAGGGTAACACTATCCTCCCAGTCACTAAGGGTTACTCTCTAGGTGTCATTCTTGTATTCTCATTTTCTCTCCAATTCAACAAATGCATTGCAACATAAATATTCTTCCTAAAACACAAGTCTGATCAGGTCATTCCCCTACTTCATAAACATCAATGGCTCTCTATTTCCTCTAGCATCAAATCCCAATTCCTCACTCTGGAATTTAAAACCCTTAATAATCTGACTCCAACCTACTTTTCTAACCTTCTTGACCATTCATGTAGTTAATAAATTAATTGATAAATCAAAAATTCATCCATCAAGATATATTTAGTAAGAACCAACTATATTCCAGAAATTCTATGTTTCAGTCAAAGTTTCTTCCTTGAAAACCCTCAAAATAGGCATTCTAATTTCCCCTTCCACCATTTTGCCCAGATTATCCCCTGTGATTGGGATGCTCTCTCATTTAACCTCTACTCGTTACGGCAGTATGCATTAACTAGGACAAAGAAAATGCCAAATTTATTGATTTTTAATTAACTTTACAATTTTTTACCTCACTGAAAAATAATTCAATATGCAATATGTCATTGTTTTTGGCAAGCATTTGCTTTCCAGATTTGGCATTCAGTTCACATTTTTTCAGCCCATATTCTTTAATCCTCTAACCATACATTTATCCATTAGATGTTAAGCATAACTTTGAGAAACAATCCATGCTTCAAAATTGAGATTTTCAATGTATTTATACCAGGCTACTTCCTAGGCCATTGGAGCAAGTTTATCTCTATCTCTTTGATAATTTTCTTAATTTTCCATACTATGGCACAATGCTGTGCTGTAGTATTACATTCCTTTTTGGAAATTTGTTTAATTCCAGAACATTTTTGCTTGGCAATATGCCAATAGATTAATTGGAATTCTCCATTTTCTCAAAAGCGACAATACTTCTATGCCTTATGAAGCTGAAAATAAATACCTCCTCAGTCATTTTGGGTGGTTTCCTGTTTTATGGTCTTATGAAGAGGCTTATATCTTAAAAGTTCACCAGACTCATAGTGTTGAATGAAAAAGAAGTAGAGTGTCATCAGTAAAATACTTCTTTCTAAAATCTTTAGTATTCCAATGTTTCCTTTGTCCTGACCAGGACACTTTTTGTTGTTGTTTGGTTGTTTTTTGTATCTTAATAGCAAGTTAGAACCTTTTTTTTTCTAGTTATTCTCATTGTTCTTTCAACTTCAAGAACTGTACATGGTGAAGAACAAAAACAACCCCCTCTAGCTCCCAGATGTGAAAGTACCTGTTTCTTTTCTGAAGATTCATTACACTGTTACATCATAGTGTGTAAGTTCCGCTTTCTGTGTTTGTTTTTGATAATTTCTTTTGGTTTTCATTACATTTTCCTTTGTGTTTTGATGTGTACTATTTCATTTTGGATGTGAATGATGCAAAAATTGCTTGATTTTCTCATACCATCAGCTACTACAATATCTCTGATAGTAATTGAAGTGTGCTCTTTAAGAATAAAAGCTTTTTCCTATTTCTTTAGAATAATATATATTATTAAAATACAACAAAAGAGATCAGTGAAACATATGAATATGGAACGAAATCCATCACTCAACTGACAGAGAACTAACTAAAAGTGGAGAAATCATCTTACTGGCTTCATCTTGTCAGAGTTAAAAGTTCAGAGTGGGTTTAACATTATTTGAAATCCACAAGCCTGTTTTCACAAAATGAAACCATATCAGAACTATTGGTTGTAATTTGCACACAAATAATTTAGACACAATTGCTCAATCACAATTTATGCACATACAAGTCATTTTTACACAATTCTAGTTTCATATAAGATAAGTCATGTATAAGTTTCTATAGAAAGATGTTCTAATTTTAGGACTCTCTCCTCAAATTATCATATATATGCTCATTTCTTTACATCTTGTATCCAATCAGTAGAATATGAGCTCCTTGAAGTCATGGGTTTCTTTGTTTCTTTCCTTGTTTCTTTGTTATTCTATCTTTGTTTCTTTCTTCCTTCCTTTTTTCTTTCTTTGTTTCTTTCTTGCTTTCTTTCTTTGTTTCTTTGTTTCTTCCTTCCTTCCTTCCTTCCTTCCTTCCTTCCTTCCTTCCTTCCTTCCTTCCTTTTTTTTTCTTTCTTTCTTTCTTTCTTTCTTTCTTTCTTTCTCTCTCTCTCTCTCTCTCTCTCTCTCTCTCTCTCTCTCTCTCTCTCTCTCTTCCTTTGTCTTTCTTCTCTTTATATTTCTAGTACCTAGCGTGATGTCTTAAATATTGTAGGTCCTTACAAAGCTTGTAGGAATGTATTAAATTGAAATATCACATTGTAGGATTTGAGCTAAAAGGAACCTTCAACATCTACTAGTATAAAGGAAAGGAATAAGTATTTATATAGTGCCTACTAGGTACTGTGCTGAACATTTTTTTAAACAAATATCTCATGTGATCTTCACAACAGTACTGTGAGATCATTATTGTTCAGTTGCTGTGTCCAACCCTTTGTGATCCCATCTGGGGTTTTCTTGGTAAAGATGCTGGAGTGGTTTGTCATTTCTTTCTTGAGCTCATTTTACAGATGAGGAAACTGAGGCAAACAAGGTTAAGTGACTTACCCAGGGTCAAACCAACTAGTAAGTGTCTGAGGCCAGGTTTGAACTCAGGTCTTCCTGTCTGGTGCTCTATCTACTGTGCCACACTGCTGCCCCATTGTGAGGTAGGTACTGTTAAGTGATTTGCATCTAGTATATGTCTAAGGTCAGATTTGATCTTAAGTCTTTGTGACTCCAGGCCTGGGACTGCATCCACTGAGCCACCAGTTGCCTCTAATACAACCCCAATCCCCTCATGTTACAGAGATTCAGAAAGGGAATGTGAGTTGTTTAGGGCCACAAATGGGAAAAAAAAGAAAAGCTAGAATTTGATTGCCATTGTAGAGATACAGGGGACGGGGTGACCAGAGGCCAGCTACCATATACTGGGATACTAAAAATAAAATACGGGAACCCTGAAAGATGTCTTGCCAAGAAAAAAGAAAAATCAGTCAGGGAAAAACAAATTAAATTAAGAGTGAAAATAGGGGACTTGCCATGCAGGAAGTATGTGGTTTTCATCAGTCCAGAGGAAGACTATCATAGGGTGGACAGGCAGATCAGCCCATTCTTTGGGGTCCCTATTGATTTTCCCTTATTTGAAAACTTGCAGATGCACAGAAACCATCTGGGGGGCAAGGTCATTAGCCCCAGAAAAAATATTTAAGCTTGTTTGGGTTTTGGAGTGCCTAAACAATGAAGTTGGCTTACTGTTAAGGGAAATATCTTATATATGTAAGTAATGGTAATTTTAATTGCTTATTGCATCTCCATAAGAGTAAAAACAATTGTATCTAGCTCTAAGCTGTGATTGGTGAGACTTGTTATTTAAGGTTTGCACTTGTGATTGCACTGATTTTATTTTGAATTTAAATTTAGACATAGTTGTCTGCATTAAATTGGTATATGACAGAAATGCCACAATCTACTCAGAGGGAATCTGGCTACAGGTGGAGGTTTCCTTTTTGGAAAAGCTGAGAGAGCAATTTTAGCCTCAATATAAGATGGGACCCTCCTGAGTCAGTTTCCCCATTGTCTTCCTTTGAAAAGGAATGTTTCCCACCTGGCTATTCCTGAGTGTGGCTATTGGATGGAATTAAAGTGACTCATATGAATTCAAACAGAGCTAAGGATGTTTTATCCTCTCATATCTGGCATGTCCCTGCTTTTTCCTTTTATGGCAAATTTCTCTAATTAGAACAAGTGGTCAGTAAAATATATGAGTACAATGCAGGTATGTGAAATTTTGATGTTTTCAATCTGAACGTATAATCACTCCCTATTCCAAACAACTGGGTAAAATAGTACTCTAGCTTGTCATTTGCCTATCTGCATAGTCAAGTGAAAAGAAGTTTGTGAAACAAAGGTACAAACACAGTATTAATCATTATCCCATAGACTAATGCTGGAACACATCTAAGTTACTATAATAAAATGTGTGTTAGATCTGAGCTACTCAGCTTAAAATTATATTCCTTTCTATAGCCTAAATAGGCACTTGGTCTAGCCAACAGCCTATTTTTTGATATATCTGTCTTTCTCCTTATATTTGGGGTCCTGCATATTGACCTTGCTTGTCAGATTTGTGTCTCTCAGACCATTGGCCAATTCACCTACTGTTGGCAGCAAACAGTGGATACCAGTCCATACCCACCCATCATTCCCTGGATGTGAACTATCCTTGGTTCCAGTCAACCTCCTCCCTGGGACCTATTGAGGCAGGGACAGCTCTATATCCCTTTTTTAGCCTGAAGAAGCTACTGAAGCAGAGACCTTCATCTCTTTTCCCAAATGAATTTGGGTCCCAGCTCTCCAAGGGGGGGGGGTGATGGAATACTAATAGAGCTGCCCCCAGCCCCAATATTCTAACTTCATTATAGGCCCACTATACCTAGCCACTCATCCCCCGCCAATATCCTAACTTCTTCATGTATGCCTCACTGCTCACTAGAACAACAGGTGTGTCCCTGAACTGTTAGTTCGCGCAGAAACAGTAGGCATGTCCATGTGATGAGAACCTGACTCCAAGTCTGGTGCTAGATCTACTGCCCCCAGATCCATTCCACATATTTGAACAGGTGTATTCTTGTACTCAAACTACAATCACATCATCCATCTAGCCCAAGACAGGACCACAATACCTAGTTATCTATCCTGACCAGACAGGATCACAATACCTAGTTATCTATCTTGACCAGACAGGATCACAATAGCTAGCCAATTGGAGGGCAGCATGACCAGAATGCTTGACCACCAAGCTGTAGAAGGGTCCCACCCTATGATAGCACCTGCACAGTTCCACTGAGGCTAGGACCCCTTCTCCATTACCTAATCCCTTAACAAATTTCTCCTGCTGTTTTAATATTAATAATATTCCTATATTCTGTGTAAATTTTGATTATGTAGTCAGCATCTTTACCCTATAAAAATCCATCTTGCTTTCTCTGAAGTTGCTGGTTCCTCTTGGAACTTAGCCACTTCATGAGAGGTGTCCATTTCAATAAATGCCTATAATTGGATTAGAGGTGGTCTGACTGAATTCTTTGAGATGGTTCCACCACAACACATCATGAAACCACAACAGTTTTTGGCCCTAGGTAGAAAGAGACCAAACCTCAACAGTTTCCAAATTCAATTTCTTTACATGACTTGATGCTGCTCTTTCAAGACAGAACATTTTCTTGTTTTTGATATTTTTTTCTGGTTGGACTCAGGTGTTATTCAATTTTTTCCCTAATGGCAATCACTGTTTTACTACCATAAAATCTCTGGCCATAGAATGATTACAGCACAGGCAGGTATTCTTGAGATCCAGAGGGCTTTCAACAATCTATTCTCTATGTGGTCTTCAGCACTCAGGGGGACACTTTTGAATTTTGTTCATTTCCAGATGGAGTAGGGTTCTAAACTCTCACCACTGGCATTCTGCTGCCTGCTAGATTTAATTGATGTCTGAGTTTTTCCCCTTTTACTTTAGCTGGGGAAACATCTGTCTTTTTTATCCACAAGTAGTGTCTCTAAAGGGTACCAAACCTAGGAGATAAAATATCATAGTTATGAATTCTGATTTAGTAAATGTGCATTGGAGAGATGATTCATAGCTTTTATGATTGGTTTCAATTGCTTTTCAAGCAACTCATGGTTCATTTCATTAAAAGTTTCAATCAATGCCAGCTGATTAATTATCAACCCACTGGTAGCCTTTAGTTTAGTAAACACATGCAACGAACATGTCTAGATCTGGCATATAGCAATCTTTCTGTTGTACAAATAACAATGGATAAAAAATTAGAATTTAGGACAGAGAATTCCCCTCCTACTTTCTTACTGTCTCTGATTTGAAAATGGTTTTGAATTCCTGGAGTCCTTGTATCATATAATTAAAGGCAAAAGGAACCTTTGATGTCATAATGTAAGAGATTGACCAACCTCTGCTTCCATGCCTTCAATGCTTTGGAACTCACTACTACTACCTCGAAGGAAGGTCATTCCACTCTTGGACAGCTCCAATAGCTACAAGTTCAACAACTATTTCCATTGCATTATATTACTGGGCCATTATAGTATCATATTTTTTTATATTCTTGGGCCATGGGGCCAAAACAGTTAATGAAATGGTTCTTTCCTTAAGGACCTTTCACTCAAGAAGGAAGATAGGCTATGTGGGCAAAGAAATATAATCAATGGAAGGTAAAGCACTGAAAGTGGGAGACAAAGACATTGTCTTCTTGCTCAGCTCTGTTCCTAACTACCAATGTAAATATGGGCAAGCCATTCACTTCATTTCTCAGGGAATCATTTTCCTCATTTTAAAATGAGAAGCGAAGACTAGGCAAATTCTAAAGTCTTATTCATCTCCAGCACTTTATGTCGTCTGACCTTCTCGAATCCATTTTGACTTTTACATCCTCTGATCTTCATTGGACTTTCCGTATTCTAAGATGCCTTCCAGTTCTAACATTCTATTTCCCATGTTCTATCATTCTACATTCTAGGAACCCTCCCAGCTCTAACATTCTAATTCTGGGTTCTAACATGCTGTGGTCTAAGAATCATTCTAGTCCTGACATTCTATGATTCTAATTCTAATGACTGACTTTATTGACCAAAGCTAGTTTTTTTTTCACTCACATTTCAGTAAGAAGAATGTAGGACTTCATGATAGCACTTGAATTTATCAAAAGGAATTCACTGTGCTGAGCAAAAGTCTTCCTGATGGAGAGAAAGTTCATAAAGGATCGGGGGTGTAGCGTTCACATAGCAGCCTTAATTGCAAAAGTCAATGGAAATGTACTCATTCTTAAAGAGATTAAGTGACTTAATAGAAGGAATAGATTAGTAGTCTTTTCCTTTGCAGTCTCAGAAGGCTTTTAAGTTTTTTAAATCAAGGATGTGTCCTACAGAAATAAAAGAAGAAAGATATACTTAATCGTTCACAAGTACGTCTCCTTGAGATAAACTTACACTTTTTAGGCGTGCTGAACAGAAGCACTCCACTCTGCTAATTAACTCTGTAGCATTGGGAGATGGGAAAGTGTGGTTGAAAAAAAAGGCACTGAGTCTATGGTCGGAGGAGTGGGGTTTGAATGCTCGTTCTATAATTTACCCTTTGTATGACACTGGACACTAACTCTCTGGGTCTAAGTTTCCTTATCTATTCAGTGAAGGGAGTTGGACTGAATGACAGCTGAGCTATCTTCTGGCTCTAAACGACATGAGAGTTGTACTATCTATCTATCTATCTGTCTGTCTGTCTGTCTGTCTATCTATCTATCTATCTGTCTGTCTGTCTATCTCTCTCTCTGTCTATCTCTCTTTCTATCTATCCACACATACAGATATACACATATATGTACATATTTGCTGTTGTTATTGAGTCTTTTTCAATTCTGTGCAACTCTTTGTGCCCCTATTTGGAGCTTTCTTGGCAAAGATACTGGAGTAATTTGCCATTTTCTTCTCCAGCTTATTTTACAGATGAGAAAACTGAGGCAGACAGGATTAAATGACTTGCCCAGGGTCACATAGGCAGCAAGTGTCTGAAAGGAGATTTGAACTCAGGAAGATGAATCTTTTTGACTCTAGGCCCAGCACTCTATCCACTGAGCCACCTAGCTGCCATAAATATGTATATACTAGTAACTAATCTAGGGGCAGCTAGGTGGTGCAGTGAGTAGAGCACCAACCCTGGAATCAGGAGGACCTGAGTTCAAATCCAACCTCAGACACTTGACACATCTACTGGATGTGTGACCTTGGGCAAGTCACTTAACCCCAATTGCCCTGCCAAAAAGCAAAAAAAAAAAAATTAAAAAAAACCTAATCCACACATATGTGTGTGTGTGTGTGTGTAAATATGTATGTGTGTGTATACATATATAGGCTATATCTACATGTTGTTGCTGTTCAGTCATTTCAGTCATGTCTGACTCTTTGTGACCCCATTTGGAGTTTTCTTGGCAAAGATCCGATTGTGAATATCCAACTCAGTGAACATCATGTGTGTGGCAGTTGGGGTGGCAGGGGAGTAACTAAAATTTAAGAAGCATAAAACACCCATACATGCATGTGTGCATGTGCACACACACACACATACATGCACACACACAGACACCCCAGGCTATAAATCCTGACTATTTTTTTTCTTGGTGTTCATTGTCACCTATATTTGCTAATATAAAATTTTTGAGGATCACGTGACATCTTCGTGTGATTTGTCCACTGATCACTCAGTTTACCACCTAGAAATGGGTGTCTACAGGAGAGAGAGAGAGAGAGAGAGAGAGAGAGAGAGAGAGAGAGAGAGAGAGAGAGAGAGAGAGGCGCAGACAGAGACTCAAACAGAGACCAAGACCAAGAGACAGAGATAGACAGAATGAGACAGAGGGACCTTGCAAGGGTCAGACTTTCTGCTCTCTGAGTTACTGTCTTGTGCCTAGTGCCTTATCAGCCTTGGCTTAGGGGATCAATCACAGAGCTCTAGCTGTCTCTTTTTGTCTAAAGAGTGACAAAATGTAGCTATGACAGATGACTTAAAGAGCCCTACGCTAGGAGTCAGGGGACCTGGATTTGAGTTTTAGGTCTGCGAGTTGTGTGACCCTGGGCAAGTCACATAACCTCTCTGAGATTTAGAGTCTTTATAAAATTAGGATAATGACACTTGCTCTTTCTACCTAACAGTATATAGTAGGGAAAGTACTTTGTATGCTTTAAGGCACAATAACTATGGAAGCAAAGATTAGACTTTTTATTGGGCAGTTGGGAAAAGCCAGAGGGAAATCAGATTAGGCCTCAAGGCAGTGGGTCTAACAGTTTTTTAAAAACAATTTACCTATCTTATCCCCTTTAAAATAGTTTTCCATGTAACACCAAGAGAAAGCATCTTAAAATCATAGACTCTTCAAGCTGAAAAGAAATTTAGAGATCATTTAGAACTGCCTAGTCATTTCACTGAGTCAGGTCAACAAGTCAAGTGAACAAGCATTTCTGAGACATTTCGTATTCAGTAGGCACTATGGCTGCTACAAAGAAGGGCTCAAATAGGCCCTGCCCTCTAGGTGCTTACAGTCTAGTAGGGGGAACAGCAGGCAGACAACTCTGCACAGGCAATATATAGAGGGTCTATAATGTATCTATCTTATGTCATCTCTTTGGATTTTGCCCAAACTTTTAGCCTATTGATATTTCATTGAGATGATTGTAATTCAATGAGTTATATCTCTTCCTCTCAGCTTTATGTGATTACACATTTGATCAGTATGACATTTATACCTTCCTTTGAGTCAACCAGGCATAAATCCCTGAGGTACTCCCTTAGAGACCTCCTTCCCTAGTGATATTTAATCATAAAAGAATACTCTTTGGGTATGGCCGTTCAACCAACTTTAACCTTCCCTACCTGTACAGATAGATATCTCTGCTCTCGTTTAGCCCATATCTCTCTAGCTTTTCTAGAGAAATATGATGATAGACTTTGTCAACAGTGACACTCAGACCATTACCGGGCTTTAAAGCTGATCATTCTGTCAACCCCCTACACATTTTCTTGACCAACAGAGATAACAATGTTGAAACTTCAACAACTTCCCTGTTGGGCTACACAGTCATACTAAGGTAGAGTAAAGAGGGCAAACATCAAACATCAAATCAAGGGATTGAAGGACTAGGTGAAATTAAAAAGTTCTGGTACAAGATTTATCATTGGTAAGCTGAAATATGGATGGTTGGATATTTTTATTATGGTCAAATTCTGGGTTGTAGCCTCTCTTTCATGTCAGAAAATGGAGGACTAGATTTGGAAACAGGAGCCCAGGGGATGAATTCTAATACTGATACTAGCCAAGGTAAAATTCAGTAAGTTGTTCCCTTCTCCAAGTCTCAGTTTTTGCATCTGTAACATGGGAACAATTGTTCACTTATATTACATATATTACAGGGTTCTTAAGAGAGAAGGCTTTAAAAACCATATACAGCACTATAGAAATAAGCTATTCTCCTTTTCTTTTCATATCACAAGGATTTATTTGAAAATGATCAAGGGAAATAGCATGGAGTGTGGTAGCAAAGGGTATGGATTCTATTTGAGTACTGAAGCCAACACTTATAAGTTTTGTTATTTTAATTAAATCTCTTAATTTCTCTAAACCTCAGTTGCTCAATTTGTAAAACAGAGAGAGTAATGTTTATACTATCTACTTCACAATAGTATTGAGAAAAGTGCTCTGGGAATCTTAAGATGATATAAATGATCATGCTTTAAAATGTTAGGACTATAATAATAACCACATTGTTTTCAATGTATATAATGCCTTCCATGTAGTTCTTATTGGGTCATATGTTTATAATGCTCATGCTGGAAGGGACCTCTGGGGCCACTGGATCTACCCTTTCTTTTTACAGATGAGGAAAATGAGTGTCAGGGAAGTTACATAATTTGCCTGAGGTCACAGAGATGAGATAGGTGAGGATTTGAACCTGACTCCATGACTCCAATGGATTTGGATGAAAAAGTGTTCTATTTTTACATTTTTGTCTTTTATTATGAACTTAGTCATCAACAAGCATGCCTATTTCAATGTATAAAGAAAAAAATAAGATTGTATATGGAGCTGAATTCCCACTAAGTTCATTTCATATAATATATATGTATATATGTATGTATGTGTGTGTATATATATATATATATATATGTATATATATATATATATGAGACAGAGACAGAGAGACAGAGACAGAGAGTCAGAAAAACAGTGAGACAGAGACAAAGAGACAGAGACAGAGAGAGATGGAGAGACAGAGAGATAGAGAGAAACAGAGACAGAGAGACAATGAGACAGGGAGAGAGACAGAGACAGAGAAACAGTGAGACAGAGAGACAGTGAGATGGAGACAGAGAGACAGAGAGAGACACAGGGAGACAGAGAGATAGGGAGACAGAGAGAGACAGAGGGAGAGAGAGACAGACAGAGAGAGATAGAGAGGAGCACACACAGAGAGAGTTTAAGACAGTACTAATAAATTTAACCTTTTTGTTCATGTCCCTTTGTGAATTTGTGGTTTTTTTTTTGCTGTGTATTTTTAAGTGGTTTATAGTTCCTTCCCCTCCCATTTTCTTTGCCTCTCTATCACTCCCACATTTGGATAGATTCTTGTCCTCATAACGAATGTAACACAGGGCTCTTTAGTGTTGGAGAAAATGAATATTCCCATGACTGCACGAGGGCTGGAATTGGTGAGAGTCTGGGAGAATAGAGATCCTTGTTCTAGTTTCCATCATTGAGAGAGGACCCACAGGGGTTCCAGGTTCTCTTCAGGAGTTAAATCAAAGTTAAACAAGCCAAAAAATCATTAACATATTGATCACGTCAGAAAATAGATATCTGATAAAACAAGCACAGAATGCCTCAAATAGAAAGGGAAGTTTTGCAATCAAATAATTTCCTGATGAAAAATTAAGGTCAAGGAAAAATAAATGACTTATCCACAGTCACACAATGAGTTTGCCACAGAGGTAGATCTTAGCCTTAAATCTGGCTCTCCTGATATGTTACTTTTCCCTAAATATTTACTGTAGAGAGTTAGACACCAAGTTAGATACCACACAGAGAGTGGTTACAACATAGAAAGAAAATGTTAAAATTGAACTTTCTTCCTGGATTTACACAGAAGTAGAAGCCAATGTGCTGTCTGTTTATTGGAGTGAATTCGAAGGCAGGGGAACACAGTTGGGGGCATTGTCTCAGAATACATACATCACCCCCAGGGTCTGCTCCCTCATCAAATCATGCACACACCCAAGCTGAAAAGTGACTAAAGAAATCTCTCATTCTGAGGTCCTTCTTGCGACATAAAAAAAAAATAATGTCACACTATTGTTAAGACTGTCAGGTGCTTCAGAGTTGAAGAGGACTTTATTTGAAGACACATCAGGGTGCCTCTTGCCTAGTATAATGTAAAAAAAAAATCTATCTTTTGATTTCCCCCTCACAGCAGCCATTTATCCAAACTATGGACCAAAAAAGGAAGAGCAAATATCAGCAGTTGGATTGTAGCAGTTAGGGAAAGGAAGACAGGGATGGGATTGCAGGACCAGAATCAGCACTGAAAAGGACAGCAGAGGTGGGTGGCCTCTTTGTTAGACAGTGACTCAAATAAACACTGGCTGGCCCAGGAAATTCCTCCCTTTAACCCATGAAAATTAGAAAAATCTGTCTACAGACACAAAGGGCGGGTTGTCTGAAAGGATGAGCAGGAGAGGGGATGTTGCACTAACTTTTGGAATGGAGGGACGTGGACTGTCTGGAATGCACTTGGGGGGTGGTGACTGGTGTGGGGAAGAGGTTGGAGACTGTTATAGGCAGAGCTATTGAAGGAAGTAGGATATTTAGATAAAGAAAAGAATATGGAGCAGGGAGAAGAGGTCAGTGAGTAAATGCGAGTAAATAGGGGGAAAAGGCTTATACCTGTTTTCTTTGTCCCCAGAGGGAAGAATTGAAAGCAATGGGGAAAGGTAACAGAGCATAGTGGACAGAGCTGAACTTGTAGACAGGAAGATTTGGGAGGGTATTGTGGTCCAATGGGAAGAGCACTGGATTGGGAGTCAAAGGATGTGTGTTCAGAGCCTGGCTCTATTGGTCACCACCTATGTAGCTTTGGGCAAGTCATGTTCTCCTTGTATATTTTATCTGTGGAATGAAGTGTCTGAACTGGATCGTCTCTAAGGTTCCTTCGAGCTCTAAATCTATGATTTTTCCTATGATCTGTGATACTTAGCGGCTGTTTGACCCTGGGCCAGTAACTTAACTCTTCTGTGCCTCAGTTCCCTCAACTATAAAAGGAAGCTTCTCTACTAGATGACCTCTAAGGTCCCTTTCAGCTTCAAATCTAGAAACCAATCATCCTAAGGACTTTCAGGGAGGTTGATTTTAATTTACTATTAACTTAAAGGAAGTTAGGTGGCACAATGGATAGAACTCTGTGTCTGGAGCCAGGAACACCAGAGTTCAAATCCAGCCTCAGATGCTTATTATCTGTGTGACCCTGGGCAAGTAAGAGGTACTACTTAATACTAAGTAACTGCAACATAAACATACAGTTGGGCAGAACAACAAAAGTAAGTTAGAAAATATGGCTCAAAAAATAAAGTTGCGTGCGTGTGTGTGTGTGTGTGTGTGTGTGTGTGTGTGTGTACACCTGTGTGTGCAAACACATCAGGATTTCACTTCAAGCATGTATGGAGAGCTGGGAGAATTTTGCAGTTACCTGCAGCATGTTCAAAGTCTGGATTTCTATTGAGGGCAGGCTAATCTTCTTCCTACAACAGAAGGTAAAGGGGTGTCAAGGAACTTCTCTCCATTCCCAGGTGATCTGGGACAATCTATTGTTCCTTTAAAAATGTAGTTAGGGTTTCAATATGAAAATGAAGAAGCAGGGGTAGAGTGGTAGGGGAAGAGAAGGATTCTGATATGTGCTAGGAGGTTGGAGAATGGTAGAATGTGACCGAGGAGAAAGGGAAGAAGGATTGGGAAACACTTGGGATGAAGTAAGAGATATAAGGCTTTTTCCTAAAAGGGAGGGACCAGATGCTTTAAAGAGGAAATAGCTTCTCATCTAGAAGATGTTGTGGCAGGTGAGAGATACATCAGAATAATAGGAGATAACTAGTGGTGCTTGGTTAGTCCCTGGTGATCAGTACTAAAGTGGTTTTCCATTGACCCGATAGTAACATTTGAGACATATGCTATCCTCCCGTAGCAAGTATCGAGGATGTGATGGAGGCCTTCGGAAAATATTTCAAACTGCCACTATCTGCTCTTCATAATCTGATACCATCAACCCCCTGTCAACCATCCACCTGTGAGTACAAGCAGCTGCCCCACTGGGGACCCAACTGGCCAGTTCCAGTTGAGCAACACAGATCCTTCCTTCCTTCCTTCCTTCCTTCCTTCCTTCCTTCCTTCCTTCTCCCTTCCTTCCCTCTCTCCTTCTCTCCCTCCCTTCTCTCCCTCCATCCACATGGGGTATAATCCCCTTACCTGCAGGTGCTCTGCCCAAAGGAATATAAATTTTGATTGATGAAACCTTACAAGATATCTTGGGGTTTATGAGCTAAATTTCTTTCTTAAGGCCTATGCCTTAAACCCAAATCACTCTGCCTGTCATTGATTGGCCAAGAATAGGTCCCAGCCCAAGTCTTACTTGGTCATAGTTTGGGCGCTTATCTCTCAGAGTGAGTGTAAGTAGCAATTATTTCTGTTTTGGCCAGAAACCCTGAGAGTCTTCTCCAAGATTGATTTTTTTGACTAGGTAAGAGGCCATTCTTTGCCTCATTTCTTACCTAGCTTTAATCACTGAATGGGTATTAGCTCAGTTAGAATGAGACCTGGGAAAGACCTTAACTTAAAAAGGCCAAGGTCTCCTACTGCATCCAGGGCCAACTCTAATTGTACTGATCTATATCTTGTCACTGAGTCCAGATGACTCCAGAGGAGAGAGTGAGTCTGGTGACTTTGCATAGCCTTCCCTCACTTAAATCCAATTCATTTGCAAGTCATGCATCACATTCTTGATGTTATGGTCACCTCAAGAATAAAGATTATACAAAAATTAAGTGCATGCTATGTGCCAGACATTTTGTCAACACTGGAGATACAAAGAAAGGTAAAAGACAGTCCTTGATCTCAAGGAGCTCACAGTCCAGTAGGAGAGACAATAAATATACAGATCACTATGTACAAACAAGCTGTATAAAGGATAAGTTAAAAATAATCAACAGAGGGGAAGCATTAGAATTAAGAAAGTTTGGGAAAGGCTTCCTGTAGAAGGTGGGATTTTAGCAAGGACTTGAAGTAAGAAAGGCCAGCCAGGAGGTGAAGATGTGGAGAAGGAGCATTCTAGGTTTGGGAGACAGAGGGTAAAAATGAGAGGAAGCCAGGAGATGGAGTGTCTTGTAAGAATAGCATTCTGACCACTCTTCAATGAAAAACCGGGCTAGAATAATATCTATCTGCTCCCCCTAAATATTGTTGGTCTAGAGGAAATAATTTTTAGGTTCAAGCTGAATTCCTTATAACCACCCCTTAACCTGGAAGGAGTACCCTAAGCTATATATCCAAGGCTAGATGTCCTTACCACCAATTACCGGTTCCACAAAGATCACATGAATTGAATGCCAAATAAACCCAAGCCAACAATGAATGGAAATCAGAAAAGTTATAGAGATGAGAATATATACTAGACAATGCAAAGAGTAAACAAAAGCTCCCATTGGGAGCAAAATAACTCAAATGAACCAAGAGAGTTCTAGGTCTCACCTAAAGGGAAATTTGATGTCTCTAATGTAGTAAGCTGGAGATAGATCAAAGAACTGATTTTTCTGCATGTTGGTTTCTTTGCAGATTCTTTTTCTTCCTTCAGAGACTTGAAGAGAATCTGGAACCATTTGTCTTCTCTCTCAAAGAAGGAAGCCAGAAAACTAGGTCGTTTCTTTTCTGTACCTCTTACCAATTCTACCCCTCACACAGGCAGACAGCATTAAGTAACAAATCTGTACCAGTAAGGACAGTCCCATCCAAATGGGCTTTGAACCATGAGCTATATATATGTTTTATGTTTACTTATCTGTAAAACTTTTGTCCAGCTTCCCAGAAGAATGTGAGCTCCTTGACAGTAGGGTTACTCAATTTTTATCTTTGTGTCATCAGTTTCAATACAATGCCTTGCACTTAGTATGCATCTAATAAATGTTTGTTGATTTGAATTAAATCTAATCACTAATATGGGCACAAATGCTATTGTTAGAAGAAACCTAGATAATATTGTTCAATATTATGAATCTTTAGTAAGATGACAAAGATCTTAGTGGCACAGGTTAAATTCTATTAATTTTTTTATAAATTATATTGATTAAAGTAGTGACTCACAAAGCATGGACTGGAGTTCCTGTAAAACCTTTTAAGGGGATCTGTGAGGTCAAAAGAATTATGCTAATAATATGAAGGCATTTTAATTTCTAACATGGTAAATATAGATATAACCCAATTCTTAATAAGCTCTTTGGGGGTCCTCAATAAGTTTTAAGAGTTTAAAGGTGTCCTCACATCAAATAGCTTGAGAACTACTGGATTAAAGCAAAAGCCTCTGAATAGAGAGATGAAGAGGTAATTAAGGTATGGTGTCTGAGAATGGCATTTGGTTTTTGGAACAAAGTAGTAAAATGCAGGAATGAGAGGATTCTGATTAGGGAAGCAGTGCCTCTCACAAGACCTGGTGAGACTGCATTTTCCTAGAGTATTCCAAATCTAATCAAGTGCAATGCAAAATTGAAAAGGAAGCAGTAAGGTGGAAGTTGCCACAAACTAGTTAACAGAGAATAGTTATTACATAGGATGAAACATAGCAAGAAAAATGCCCATATTCATAAGAAACTAAGGCAAAAAGGGTAATTAATGAAACCAAAGGTCTCTGATTTCTTCATGAAAATGTTCAAAATATAGGAAACAAGTAAGCTGAACTAAGGATTCTGAATGAAAGAGCCAACTTGGCTTTGTGGATGGATGTGGAGGGATGAAATCTTGTGTTGTGATTTGTCCTTTGTTCTCTAAGAGGACCATGACATCAGGAAGATGATGATATGACTTGCAATTGAATTGGATTTAAGTGAAGAAGGGCTGTGCAAAGTCACCAGTCTCACTTTCTCCTCCAGAGCCATCTGGGTCCAGTGGCCACTACATGGGTACACTTGGTCCAAAAGAATAAGGATTGGTAAAGGGGGAGGTAGCATAATCTATTAGGAATATATACTTTTTCCAGAAGACAAATGATGAACCATCCTACCCCCTGCCTGAGAGAGAGGGAGAGAGAGAGAGAATTCTTGTTACCTGGAAAAAAAATAAAAAAAGTCCCTGTTTCTGATAACTATTTTTTTTTGGTCTGGAGTGTCAGAATTCAACTGGTTCCCCATGTTTGTATTAGAATTTCATTGACTCTTTTCTCTTTCATAGCCCATATCCAATCTGTTGCTATGCTTTTTTTCTATCCCACATGTATAACAAGCATTTATTAAGTTCTTATTAAGTATATAATTTTGTTAACTAGGAGCTCAGTGATAAAAAGAAATACAAGATATATATATGTGTGTATATATATATATGCATATGTATACATTATATATATATATATACATATGTATATTGCACGTGAGTAGTAGATAAATGTAAGAGAAGAATATACACTGTTCATGTGAAGAAATCTAAGAACCTGGGAAACTGAGGGGGTAGCATGATATAGCATTTGGGTGAAGATCAGTGATGGAAGAAACACAAGCAATGTTATTGTCACGATATACTACAGACCATCTTGAAATGCAGAGGCAACAGATATGGATTTTGGGGAAAAGATACCAAGGCTGTCATAGACATTATGTGGTAGTGATGAAGGTGTTCAGTTATACAGATTTTTTTGAAAGTGGAAGTGAGGGTCTCTCTCTCTTCAAAGCAAATTTGTTAACTGGCCTTAGTGACAATTTAAAATCTCAAAAGATGGAGGAACTAATATGGGGAATTTTTGATCTGCATCTGATTCTCATTAACAATGGAGAGCTGATTGCTGAAGACGAAATCATGGGCTCTCTGTAGGGATGGGGGCGGCCATTCTATCTTAGAGTTTTCAAAAGAGGAAAAGAAAACCAAGTTTAGAAAAAAACCAGCAAGTCTGCGGCTGGTAGTGAAGTAGGTTAAAAGTCACAAACTCCACCCTGCCCTTTTTGTTCTACTCCAAGGGTAAGATTTATAAAAGTGGAAAGGAATGGAAAGGGATTATCTAACCCCAAGTCAGAGAATAGGTGGGCTAAGCAGAGTAGGTGAATGGGCAGAAGCAAAGGAATTTAAAAAAAAATAGACTTGAAGAGTAGGCCTTCTCTAGTTATCATTACCATAAGTCTAAATGACACATAAAGGAAATAGGCCCTGGAGCTATGTGCCAAAATATCTAACAGACCCCTCCCATAATTGCTGTTTTTGTTTACATTATTGTAGTCATCGTGAATATTACTCTCAGGTTCTGCTTACTTTGCTCTTCATCAATTCATATAAGTCTTCCTATGTTTCCCTGAAGCCCTCCTATTTATTGTTATAGTCAAACTATGTTCTATGCATTCAAACAACACAGTTTGTCCAGCCATTTCCTAACTGATGGGTATCCACTTTTTTCCTACCACTAAAAACGTTACTCTAAATATTCTGGCATATATGGGACCTTTCTTTCTGTGTTTAACCTCATTACAAATAAAGATGCAAAAAGAGGATCTCAGGGTCTATGTATATAAATAGTTTAGTGACTTTTGTCACATAATTCCCTTTTCCCACTAGAATTGGTGGATTTGTTTACAACTTCTCGAAAAGTACATTATTGTGCCCATCTTTCCACACCCAGAGCAATTGGGACTACTTCTATCTTTAGAATCTTTTTCGCTTTAGGGACATACTATGAAACCTCAGCATTGTTTTAATTTACATTTCTGTTAAGAATTTGGAACAATCTTTCCTCGAATATTCCTTGAAGTGCTTATTTTATTCTAAACACAATGTCCTCTCTTTATGCTACTCAACTGAACCAGGAAAAACAAATAACTCTTGTTTATTGGGCTTTTTGTGAGGTCTGAAGCTTATGTGTGACAGACTGCTGTGCTCTAGATATTCATGCCTCTTCCTCCTTTCTGATGTAAATGTGCCCTGTATCTTTTCTGAAACTCTTTGTGGAATATTTTATTCTAGAATTGTCAATGATATCCAGCTGTGGCCATTCCATGCCACTTTAGGAGGAATGTTGAGAGCCTGACATGCCCTGGTTGGAGGTCCAAATGATGTCCTCTTGAGAAAGAAAAGTAAGAGAACCAGAATGAGGAGAGGTGTAGGACTAACTCTGGGAAAGAGAAAAATGAAAGGAAGACAAATGATGGTGGCTGAAAAGTCCCTGGACTTCAGATGAGGGAAGGACTTACTGGCTTATGGCTTGGGAAAAGTCCATCTGCCAGGATGAAGTCCAAGAATCATATGATTTAATGACTTACAAGTGGCCAGAGTTCTCATTCTCTTCTGGCCATGGCTGGAAGATCATTGCACCTGAGGCCAATCTTGTTTGGCTTCTGCTTTGATCACTGGCTTACCATTTTTCCCCAACCCATCTCACTTCACTGGCCAACAGTTGACTTAGAAGGACAGGTGAGAGTCAACAGCTGGGATGATATAAGGCACTACTTAAAGGAAGACATGGTAACATATCCAAAATCATGGTTGGGATATAATGTGAAGTTGTCAGGTAATCAGGAGAAGGAGATTGTCAGTGTCTCACTAAGGGAATGAGTGGGATCAGGTATAATGGATGAAAAGTCCAGTCAAATACATGGGAACAAAAGTCAAGAGTGGGAACTGTTAAATTAGTCAGTTAATGAGAATATATTAAGTACTAATTACTAAGAGTAAATACTAATTACTGGGGATATAAAGAAAGGCAAAAGCATAGTCTCTGTCCTCAGGAATCTCACATTCTAATGAGGGTCAGAGCCTGCCAAAGGAAGAAGTAGCCGCTTGGTAAGTGTCTACTATGTGCTAGTTACTGTGCTAACCATTTTACAAATATTAAGTCATGTGATTCACAAAACAACCCTGGGAGGTAGGTGTTATTATCATCCCCAGTTTACAGTAAAGGAAACTGAAGGAAGACAGAGGTTAAGTGGCATGCCCAGGGTCACCTAGCTGGTTTGAGTCTGAGGCTGCATGTAATCTGAGTCTTCCTGATTGTAGACCCAAGGCTCTATCCTTTGGTCACCTATCTATGCAAAGGGAATTGAGAGCAGGCTAAATCCATGGAGAAGACCCTGGCAGCTGGATGAGTTGGTTCCATCAATATTCTATACCCTACCCTTCTTGTTCTTAATGGGAAAATGCTAACAAATGTTGAGTGGGATTTTCATTGGCATTGGTGGGATTGGCATATGCAATGCAAATTGCATTGAATTGGTTTCTGGGTGAGTTTGTGAGCATAGGTGTGTAGGCCAAGGTAATCATGAGGTCTCTTCTAGCACTGAAGGGAAGAGTGAAATCAAAGCTTCCAACACCCTCCCTTCATTGGTTATGAATCAGGTCTATAGGTATTGATTAAAAAAATAAGCCATGTACTAAAGCATGCATAGGAGCTGTGCATAATTGAATGGTTGGGGGGGATCATTAGTAAAATAGAGTAATTGGAGGTGCACCTGATATGTAATGTGTGGACAGTGCTGCAATCGATGGCAATTTACCATCTCCAGTCAGCCCCTGTCTTCACAGAATGTATAAATTTGAATTTGATCTTCCTCAGCCATCCACCTCCCTGATGGACACAGGCATCAGTTCCTTGGAATGTAAACAGCCTTTGGAGCCATCTGCAGCAGGGATCGATGCGACCCAGTGTTCTTCCATCACTGACGGGGCCCATCAGCCTAGCATCTCTTCACCATGACAAGCCTGGGAGTCCTTCCTAGAAGCTATGGGCTAGCCATTGCTGAGGGAAAGCCAGGCACTCTGGCATGAGGATCTGGGATGAGACAAGAAGGGGATTTGTGCATTCTGTCCAAAAAGCATATTGTAAACCTCTCACTTTAAACAACACCTGCTAGACAGAATCAATTTCGAATTGACTTTTAGCTTGGTCTCAGACACAGTGTAATTCATGTCTGAGTGTTTATAAAGGCCATTGACTGTCTTATAAATGATTTAAACACTCACCTTGTGGCAGAGTAGAGGTCTATCCATCACAATGTCTTTGAGACAATGCACAGGTGCAGAGACGAGTTGGTGGGGGATTAGAAAACGAACCCAAGTCAGTTTGCCCATCCCCGGTCTGGTGGGGCTAGAGTCGAGAGGTAACGTATTTGCAAAAGCTGAAGGATTTCTTCTCATATGTTACTCTGATGAGCTTTCACCACCAGGAAATAGACTTTCTTGTCTGCACTTGGAAAGTGAATCCAGTATGACACTACCCGACCACTTTTTTCAAACCACATATAAGGTAGCAGGGTGTAGGGGAGAAGAGACTGGCTTTGGAACAAAGGACCTGAGTTCGGATGCTCACTCTATTATCAACCACTAGGGCAACCTTGGGGGAGTCACTGAAGCTCTTTAGGTTTCAATTTTCCTTGTTGTTTTAATCTGTAAAATAAGGAAAGTGGACCAGATAACCTCAGCTTCCAGTCCTAAATCCTATGATCCTAAAATGTAAGCGATATATTGCAGCATGGGACAGCTAGGTGGCGCCATAGTGCATAGAGCACTGGACTTGGAATCAGGAAGACTCATTTTAATGTGTTCAAATCTGGCCTCAGATACTTACTAGATATGTGACCCTGGACAAGTCACTTCATCCCTTTTGCCTTAGTTTCCTCATCTGCAAAATGAGCTGGAGAAGGAAATGGCAAGCTACTCCAGTATCATTGCCAAGAAAACCCCATGTTGGAAGTATCAAACATGACTGAAATACAAGAGCAACAATTTACTATATACTGCCTTCCAAGGAGCACAGAAATCATCAAAATGTACTGAAAAAAAAACGCACTGGCCTTAGAAGCAAGGGGCTGGAGGTCACATCCTAGCTTGGCAACGTATTGCCTGTACATTGTGGGGTAAGTCACTTGCCTAGGTCCCAGGTTCCTCATATGGGAAATAAGAGTGTCAAATTCAATGACCTTGAAGTCTTTCTCTCTTTCACATCAGAGGCTCTTAACCCTTTGTTTGTGTATGAGTTTTGGAGGCCTTCGGATGTCTGGTGAAGCTTATGGACCCCATCTCAGAATCACATTTTTAAATGCATAAAATGATTTCCAAAGGAAGAATTTCTTTTGCTTCTATTATGTGGCAGGCACTGTGCTATATATAATATAATTATATTGAAATATACTTATAAAAAATTAAGTTAACAGATCCCAGGTAAGAAGCCACTATTCTAAATCAGTGATCCTATAACTGAGAGACGTGACTTTGGACAAGTCTTTTCACTTCTCTGAGATTCTGTATCTTCATCTGAGAAGTGGTCATCACAATTCTTGCTGTGAACCTCCCAGGGCTGGTGTGAAAATCAAGTTAACCTAATGGATGTAAAGTAATTTGTGTACCATTAAGAGCTATAAAAAAGCTCAATCTAGTCTAACTCGCACGCAGAGATCTCTGAACTTCTACACTGAAAGTCCTGACAAGTGAAATGTTTTGACAGGAATAAGCAAATATTCCAGAGCTCTAAGCAGGGAAATGTATTTATTACCATCAGGATAGGGAGTAGACTTGAGATTTTTTTATGTTGTTGTTGATATAGGGAACTATATCAAAGGTGAGAAAGCTTTCTCTACCAATGCAGGCTAGCATCGGACATGCCTGAAAACGACTGAACCACTCAACAAGGTCAGACTAGATTATTAGATTATCGCTCAGAGAGCTGCCGGCTCTGACATTATGTCCATATATGTATATATATATGTATATGTATATGTACACACACATATATATGTGTATGTATGTATGTATATATATATATATATATATATATATATATATATATATATATATATATATATATAGAGGTATGTATGTATGTATGTATGTAAAGAGAGGAAGGTAGGAAAGGGGAGGGAGAGACCCAGTAGCAGCTCCGCCACATTTGCTCTGCCTGTTAGTGCTTCCTTTATGGGAACCATTAAGCATATGGCCAGTTGTGTTGGCATCAGCCAGAGAGGAATGGCCTCATCAAAGCCAGCTCAATCTAAACCCCAAGCAGTACCAGAGGGCAGATTTTGGTGAGGGGAATGTCATATGGAGCAGTGTTCTGGCTGCTCCCTGCTTTGGACAATGGCTGCTCCAGAGATGCCCTAAGGGAGGCCAAGGCCAGGTCTGCACAGAGCTTGAACAGTGAAACACACCATGAAAAATTGTATCAGTGAGCCAATAGTGCATACCAGTAACAGTGAGTGTCAGCACAGAGAGGTCCCAGGGGCAGCATGGGAAATGGATGGCCAGTTAGCCAAGAAGCCAAAAATGACCTACGTTCCAGTCCCGGCTCTGACCCATGATGACTGTGTGATCATGGGCAAGTTACTTAAGCCCTGGGGCAACTCGAAGATTTTATGTTAAAGATGAGTTGTCGGTCTGTACTGCCGGAGTGTTTCTCTATCTGCAATGACCCAGACAAATTAAATCATAGTTCTAGAAAAAACATCCAAGCTAGGGAACTTTGCTCTACTATTGCAGAGCAGCACTCTTTTTCTGCAACTTATCACCTTAGAGTCAACTAGAGCAGAGGTGTCAAAGACAACACTCCCAAGTGTGAGGAACAAGATCAAAATGTAATTGGGACATATTTAACAACATAAATAATATAATGGAACATAGGTAATGATAATATGTGGTTTTTGAAATCAACATGCCAACAGCAGGGATGGATCCCTATGTATGTTAGTGGGCGCCTTTTTCTATTTTAGCTTGAGGTCACTGGCCTAGAACCCTGAGAGCTAAATTACCCAGAGTCACATATTCAGTATGTGTTGGTGGGAGGTGGAAGGAGGGGGAGAAGGATTTGAACTCAAGTCTGTTCTGGTAGCAGGGCTGTGTCTTTATCTGCTACACAGTTGCCTCTCTTATTTAGAGATTCAAATATCTCAAAGCTGATGTTAACTCTGATTTTAAAATCTCTAAGAAGTCTTCTGCTACTTGTAGGTCATTCACACACTATTAAATTCTTGGGCTTAATCATGGCTGGAAAGAAAAAAAAAAGTACTTCTCTTGGACTTTTTTCAAGCTGTGAGATGTAAAGTTCTTCCTCCATCTCCAGGATTCTTTAAAACACTATTCTTTGTCTTCTTTTCATTTTTAGTTTTTTTTCCAGGATTTTTAACTCCATACCACCCTTTCTTGATCTTACTCTGCTTCTCTTTCTTCTTATAGACTCTTGGGACATTCAAGTTGCCATCTTTTCTCTGTTTGGGAATAATCTGGAACCACAAGGGTGAATCCCAAAATGATCATGATTAGCCCCACTTTTGCAGGTCACTTTGTTCCATTAGTTTCATTGCTTTGCAATGGACAATCATAAATTCAAACATTTCCCATAGATTTTTTTTTAATTCTTGTTTTAAAATATTAAGAGCTCACATATCTATTTAAATGCATCCACTCCCAGGTCTCCATTATGGAATGTTTCTCCAAGACTTTTGTGGACAGTGTATATTTTACAAATGTTATCCCTTCCTGCTTCTCTCCACAAAACAATCATAATAACAATTTGGATTTAGCCCCACAGTCCAAAACCAGAGAAATTAATTTCTCTTTTTGGATTAATGCCCTTAGTCCAGAATAAAATCCAAAGAAATTCTTAAAACCGATTTTAGGTGTCATTTGTGTCTATGTCTCCTCAAAGGTGAGTAATGGTCTCCTCCAAGAAAGATCCCTTTCATTTCTAATATTGCACATTCATTCTATGTTCTAACAACTTTTGTTCTAATATCCTTTCCAAATCTAATGTTCTGTACTGTGAGGTCCTTTCTGACTTCCTCATCCTGTGTTGAAATGTAAAATATGGATGTTAGATGCAAAACAGATTTTTATTTCCTCCATCACCGAAAATGCATAAAATACAAAGGGCTCAAGGGTATGCATGAATACATACAAGATACATAAAATATTCAAATAATCTTTTATACCCAGACTCCTCTCAGAAGCAAGACACTTTATGGGATGACTGCATAAATAATTCTCATTCACCTTGGACCTACAGAACTCACAGCAGTACCATGGGGAGTTGCCAACGTCCAGTCTCCTCATGTCATGTTTTTAGACTTCCAAATTCAGCTTCATCTTGTTGGCAGTTTTCTCTTTTTCTGGGAAGGGAGCTGTAAAGGAACTCTTCCTCTAGATGGCTGGTACCCAATTTGACAATTCTTCAACTTAGTATATTACCTACAAGATGAGCCCTAAGACTGGAGACATCCATTCTCAGGATTTGTTGTTTCTGACCTTCACTCAGAAAAATAAATGGGAAGACAGAACTAGACAAGCAGCAGGTAGAGATCCAGAAACTCAAGTCTCAGACTTGCTGAGGCTATTTGACTTGTTCTTACCCTTTTGCAAGTCATCACTTTCTGCTTCTGGGACAGAAGGGAGAGAGAAATTCATTCTCCACTGTGATACTCTCTTGTGCAGAAATCCAAAGCAGAGAAAGTAGATGAAAAAATATAATAATAAAGAAGGAGATGATGGAGTCACTGAACTGAAAAGGAAGGTAGTTCTTCCAACAATTATCCATCCTCGTGGACCAGAATCAAACAAGTATCAAGAGGCAGCATAAGGTATCGGAAGCCAATCCAAATCAATCCCTGTGTTCTCTCAGCAAGGGACTGGGGCACAAGTCTCTAGGGAGAGGGTTGTGTCTCTGGTTGTTGTTGTTTGTCCTTCATTCTCAAAGAGGACCATGATGTCAGGAAGGTGACACTATGATGTGCAGGTGAATTGTATTTAAGTGAGGGTAGTGGTTAGATTCTTGGCAAGTGCCTATTTCAACAAAGTTCCTCACCTTCTAATTTCATCAAGTTGATTAAAGAGACTCATCCAATTGGGAGCCCCTGATCATTTACTGTATATCGCCGAGAAAAGGCTTCATGTCAATCCATTAATCAAATGCCTACTTAGTCACTACTATGTGCTACATTCTGGAAGAAATTCAAAAATAACTTAGTATAAGTCCTCAAGAAGATTTTATTCTTAAAAGGCAATGTGCTATGTTAGATATGGAATGAGGAGAGACATGGGTCCAGACCTTCCTCTGACATTTACTTTTTGTATGACTGGGCAGATGGCTTAACCTCTCTATGTCCCAGTTTCCTCATTTCTAAAATGGAACCAATAGAATACTTATCTCACAGAGTTATAGTAAGGATCAAATAAAAAATATTTTGGACATCTTAAAACACTATTTAAATATCAGCTGTTATTGCATGGACAGGATCTCCATAAAGTCATAGGACATATAGGAAACAAACTAGACTAGAAGTCTGGCCTAAGTGATTCTAAGGCCCTGTTGCAACCCTACAGTAAATGGTTCTAAGAAATGTTAATAGACTGGAGGTCTGATTGAAACAGCCTGTGAATGATACTGAAAAGCAACATTTTTGTTTTGTTATTGTTTTAAAGAAGAACAGTAGTCAGGATTAGGATGGTTTTGGAGATTGGCTTTATATGAGCACAGGAGTTTTTAACCTGGAGAACAGAAGACTTAAGGTGAAGCATGTTTGACATCTAAATATCTGAAAGGTGGTCCTAGGGGATAAAGATTAGACATTCCATGTGACTCCATAGAACACAGTTCAGACCACTGAGTGGAAATGATTGAGAGGTAGATGTCACCTCAATATAATGGAAGAACTTTCAAAACTGAAAACCACCCAACAATTAAATAAGCTACTGTTTTAACAATCCAGCTAGTAGCTGCTGTGGGGGTGAAAAACCACCAACAAAGAGCTCACAGAATGCTGCAAGCCCAGGTTCTTTTGATCTGCTTTACTAAGGAAAGCAACGTTAAGGGGTTAATAATCTTAATTTAATCCAGCATATGAGTATCATTCACTTAGTTCAGGGGAAAAAGCCAGCACCCTGAACTTCAGAGCAAATACAAACAAATTACAAACATCGACAGACAGACCAAATACAATTCATAGTTACCAACATCTGAGTTCATCCAGGAGCTCGACAAGGGCTGCCCCAGAGTCACGCAATACTCCTGCTATGGTTCAGAGCTCTGAAAAAAAGAAAGCTCACCTCTGGTTTTATATCTTTTTCAGGGTCAAGCGTGACCTAAAATCATCACAAGAATGTGACTTAAATCCATGTGGTCTAAAAGCCTCTGATATCACAAACATGTCACTCAAACCCACGTAAACTAGGCTTTCCCTTGAGGCAAGGAGGTCATGAAGGACTCCTAATTTAATAAGGGAAATAAAGGCCAAACTCTTCAAGGGCACTTGGTTGAATTAAGTGCTAAGAGCCCATTTTGATTGCCAATACAGTTACTCTGGTAGATAGTGAGGTCCCCAACACTTGAGGTGTTCAAATAGAAGCTGGCCAACTATAGAGAGAATTCCTGTATTGGAGAAGAGTTGGTAAGGATGAACTCTAATGTTTCTCTGACCACCCCTAATGTATTTCTATAATCCTATGAGCCTACTTCATTATAAATCAGTAGGAATAAGCTTGTTCTATTGACACTCCATTGGCTTCTTATTCCTGAGTTTCAGTAAATTGCTGGTAACTGAAGATCAGCTTGAGAGGTAGCTTCAGGCCATGGGACTTGAAGGGTGATGAATGAGAGGGAGGGAATCAGCCATACACTTCTGCTGTAGGCTGTAGAAGAAAAGGAAGATCATCGGCACTAAATACGCTGTCAAGCAGAGACCCTCACATGGACTAGAGATTGGAGGGAGGAAGGGACCTCTCATCATCTCCTTCTAAGACCGATCCTTTTCCAGGGGCTATGTTGTCCAACTCTCGTCATTGCTGCAGATGCTTTTGAAAATTGTGTGGTTGTTTCTCTCCAAATATCCCTCTTTGTGCAGCAGGTTCTGTTCAGCCAAGTAGTTTATAAATACTCTGGTTGTTAGCCAACTTTCTCTAATTATGTCAATGGCTCTTCAGCTAATTTTATTTTATTTCTCCTCATCATTTCTCTATTTCAATTGTGACTAGAAAAAGACCCGGTTAGACTCTGTATCCCTGCCAGCTACATAGATGGATAGTGCTGTATGGTCAGTTGTCACCTCAATGCTATGGAGAGGAAAAATAATCTCTCCCCAGGCTCAGGATACCCAGGTTCAAATCCTGGTTTTTGTCTCAGAATAGCTGGGTGATTTCAGGCAAATCAAGTAGCCTCTCAGATTCAGTTTCTTCATCCATATGAAAAATAAGCTCACCAATATTTATCTAGTGCCTATATTTGTGTTGGGCACAGTACTAGGCACTGGGGCTGCAAAAACAAACATGTATGTTTGTATGTATATGTATATATACATATATGCATGTATATATACATATATACACATACACACATACCTATCATTTTTCTATTGGGGGAAATAAAAAAGATTTGCCTAAATAATTTTGAAAACATTCTGGTCTAATACTTAATTTTCTAAGGTTCCTTCAATTTGAAACTTTTGTGTCATGACACTATATATTCCAAAGTTCTTTCCTCCTCTGATGTTCCATGTTCTATACCTTAACATCCTATATTCTAAAATCTCTTCCAATTCTCATGTGCTAGGTTCTAATATTCCATATTTCAGTATCCCTTTCAGCTCTAAAATTATGTGTTCTAAGGTCCCTTTTAATTTTGTCATTCTCTGTTCTAACATTCTGCCTTCTCAGGCCCTTTCTAACCCTGACAGTTTTTGCAATAACCACCTAGCCAGATGTCACTCCCTTAATACTCATCTCCACCAGAGGCCAGGGGATGGTATCGGCATCATTGGTTGTTTATGTATCCAGCCGAGAAACATGGTAGCTTTGACTAGAGCATGAAGCAAATAAAAGAGAAAATAAGCGGCTGCTTCAGAGATTAGGCTTTTTTATTTACATAGCCCAGGCATTAAAATCAGCAAGGCAATCGTGTACCTTCTGTCCCAGCTATCCTGAGCTATAACACTGGCTTTGGGCTTTGAAAGAAAGAGGGATCTGCATTGGCTAAAGATGTGTCCAATAATCCTCAATGCTGGTATTGAACTAGGTGTGAAATAGACCATAACATTCACAATTTAGAAAACTGAAATGGCATTCTTCACCCCAGACACATGTCCAAATAATTCTAGGCAATTTTCTACTGTTGGTTCCCATTTAAAAATTCCTAAAATTGATACTAGGCTTAGGATTCCCTTCCCCTCTCCAAATCGTTCTGCATGCATCTGTCAGACTAAGCTCCCCTAAACATCATTTTCATCGTGCTTCTCCCCAGTCAGCTCAAGGACCTGCCTTTGCCCAAATCCTTTCCCTTGGCTCTCAGCTCCTTCCACAACCTGGTTTTGTCCTCAGAAATTCAATTCAATCAATTTATTAATGCTTATTATGTGAAAAGCACTGTGAGAGTTATTAAAGACACAAGGGTAGAAACAAAAAGCCTCTCTCTTCAAGAGACTTCCTTTCTATTAGCAAAGACTTTCAGAGTTAGATGGGAACTAATGGCCATCTAGTTGAATTCCTCCTAAATAGGAACCCTATCCACAATATTTATGGCAAGGGATCATCCTATCTCTAATTTAGATAGTCAACCCATTTGGTAATCAAAGTAACCCACTCCACTTTTGGGTAGTTGTGAATATTCAGAAATGATTTCTTTTATTTTCTTATATCTTACATCAGGTGAACACGAGATTGAAATTTCTACCCTTTACTCTTAATTCTACTTTCTGGGGCAAAGTAGAGCTAGTCTAAACTCTCTCCTCCCCTTTCTCCTCCCCTCCCTCCTTGGCCCTTCTAATACTGAAAGCCAGAGATCATGCTCTCCTTAAGCCTTCTCTTCTCTAAGCAAACAGTCATCTGATCATGCTGGTCATTCTCCTCTGGATATGCTCTGAGTTGTCACTTTTTCCACCCTAAAGTATGTTGTCCAAAACTGAACAGAGTAAATCTACCTACACAACCATCTTTTTCACTCTGCTCCAACATCTTCCCTCTTCTAGGGTCAGGCTGTTCTTTCCATTGTCTTCCAGCATGATGTTTACTGTTATTCTGTGAGTTTGAGTTTCCTAGATAACCTCTAGAGACGTGTGCCATGCTCATTCCTGACTCTATACCTTTGCTCCTGCTAAACTCAATCTTTTCTCCCTTGAATAATAAAGCATTTATTAAATGCATTATACTAAGTGCTGTAGATGAAGCTAGCAATGGGCATAATGATTCTTGCACTACCTACCCTATACTATAAAAGATTATAGGAAAATGCACTGTTATTTTAGTTATGGAAACATTGCTAGCTCTTTAATTTCCTTCAACCGACCCCCCCCCCCCCACTGCCGGTGTCCAAGTAGTCAAAAAGTCCTATCGTCCCTTTATAAATGTCTCTTGGATCCATTCTTTCCTCTCCATCCCCACTAGTGTCACATTAGTTCAATCCTTAGTCACCTAAAACATGGACTCTTGCGGTAACCTCCTACTTGTTTTTCAAGCCCCTGGTATCTATCTCTTTATACTTATTTTTGTGGTAGTCTTATCAGTTTCTATGGGTTCAGCACCTATGCAGATGACTCATGGATCTGTATGTCCAGCTCTCATCTCTCTCTTTCTCTCTCTTGATCTTTAGTCCTGAATTACCAGCTAGATGACTTGGAGACATTACAGAAAGGGAGATGCCAAAGGCATCTCAAACTCTCCATATCCTACTCAGAACTCATTATCTTTTTAACCCAATGCTGTTACTGTTGAGGATACCACCATCTTCTCAGTTACCCAGGCTTACACCCTTGGCATCATCCTTGACTCCTCACTTGTATTCACTGCATATAGCCAAATCTTTGTTTCTAGCTTAATTACATATCTTATATATGTCATCTTTTCTCTACCCAAACAGCCAATCCAATTCATGCCCATATCACCACTCAGATAAATTATTCCATTAGTCTTGTAATCCTCTCTGTCAGTCCAGTCTCTTACCATTCCAATCTGACTCCACTCATCTGCCAAACTGATTATCCTGAAGCACAAATCTGACCATATCACCTCCCCTTTCCCAATAGACAGACAGACAGACAGACAGACACACACACACACACACACACACACACGCATGTGATAAACTCCTGTGCCTCCTTACTACCTTCAGGGTCGAATATAAAGCTACTGGTTGGCATTTAAGCATGCTTTTAACTACCTGAAATACTTTTTAGTTTTGTTTTCTTCCATGAACTTGATATTCCAGCTAGATAGGTCTACTTGTTGTCTCTAACACATGACACTTGAAATCTTGGGACTCAGTGAATTTGAACATCCTGACACTGAGAATGTTCTCCTTCTCATTCAGGACTTTAATTTTCTGGCTTCCTTCCAAACTCAGATCAAATCCTTGAGTTTCTGTCAAAGCCTTTTCTAGTCTCCTATCTCCCTAAGTCCTTTACTTCTGAGATTATCTTCCATTTATAGTTTAGTTCTTGTATTTACATGTTGCCTCCCCCATTAGAATGTGACCTCCTTGTGGGTACAGAGCCTGTTTTTAGTTTATATTTGTATTCCCAGGGCTTAGCACATAATGAGAGCTTAATAAATCCTTACCGATCAACATACTCTTTCTGGTTAATCTTACTAAAACACCACTTAAATCATATTATTCTGCTCAAAACCTTTAATGTTTCCCTATCTCTTGACATCCAAGAATTATCCCAGTGTAATCCGAATTTATTTATTTCATCCTTATCTTTCATTGCTCTCCAACTCACAATCTCTCCTCCCAACATAATTGCTTTACAAATGAAAGATGTACCACGGCAAAATAGGAAATGTAGATTTGGAATCAGAAGACCTGGGTTCAAATTCTGAATTTGGAATCAGAAGACCTGGGTTCAGATACTGGATTAGTTATTCACATACTACCTGTATAAACTTCAGAAAAGCTCCCCTCCCCAAGCTCTCTGGGCTTCATTTTCTCATTTATAAAGCAAACGATCTGAGCTAAAATCTAAGATCTTATGAACTCACTTTCCTGACTTTTCCTTTGAATGGAATGCCTTCCCTACCCCACTTCTCTTGCAGCCAAGTGAAATCCTTTCCAAACTTCAAAACCTCCACCAGGGTGCTGTCCCTCCATCTCCTCAGCCATGATATTTCACTTCTCCGAACTTACATAACAATTGTTGTCAAAATCACTCATAGAACACTTTCTGCCCATTTCAGTTGCCAAACCTTGGCAATTATATCCCCTCACCACCTGTCAAATCTGCTTTTTCTTTTCTCTAATCACAGTCATTCTAGTTCAGACCTTCATCACCTATGGTCTGGACCACTGCAAAAGGCCCCTGGTTAGTTTCTATGCTTTGTCTATCCCCATCCCCCATGCCTGAGTGATTTTCTTAAACTTGTGCTCTGACCAAGAAGCTACCCTGCCAATTACTTCACTGGTTCCCTATTACCTCTGGGATCAAATGAAAATTCTTCTGGCATTTAATGCCATTTACAACCTGGATACAATCTGCCTTTCCAGATTTATTACCCTTACTCTCTGACACACAGTCTCCAGTCCAGTCAAATTGCCCTTCCTTCTGCCCTTTGCACATGACATGGCCTGAACGTTATACCTGGAATGAACTCCTTCCTCACTTTTGTGTCTTAAAATCCCTAATTTCCTTCAAAGATCAAATCAATTCCTGTCTCATAGATGAGATAAAGCCCTTCTCCATGCTTTCAGGTACTTGTACTTCCCTCCAATACACATTGGAGTAGATTGCGTACATATTCATATATACAGACATGATGGAGGCAGCTCAAACGGACTTGCATGAGATGATTGTTAAATTTTCAAAGTGAACATTTATACCTTGGAAATCAGTAAATGATACAAATCAGGCTTGGTTTATTGTTTTGTTGATTATCTAGATTTAAGAAAAAGATGGAGAAAAATGAGAATAATTCAGATTAAATTTTAAAATGTCTCCTGCATAGATACATAATATATGCATGTATGTGTGTATGCATATTTATTTGGAGAACTAGTTTTTAAATGTGTTAGCACATTGCTGTTTATATGTGTGCATATTGTCTCTCCAATGGAATGTAAGCTCCATGAGGTTAAGGGTGATTTTATTTTTGTGTTTGTATTCTAGTGCTTAAGAAATCCATGTTGTTTGATTGAATCAATATTTCAAAGACCTATGATTTCACTGATGTGAATGTGCCCTTTACCAATGCAGATCTCAACCCCTCTATATCTTAGTCGATGATTCTCATGCATTATATTTTTGGAGGATAAGGAGTGACAGCATTATAGACTTTAAAAGGGAAAGGAACCTTACAAATTAGCTAATCAGATCCTCTCATTTTACAGATGAGGAAACTGAGATACTTGAAAGGTCATGTGGTTAGTCAATGTCTTCTCTAATGTTTCTTCAAGCTGGACTATGTTTTTAATGTGCTTTGGTCCCATTAAACTCTAATATCCTATGGTTTATGTTGAAATATTATAAGGTTCTTTCCAGCTTTGTGATTCCAAGAAATTGTACATGAAATCAACCTCCCAAGCTATAATTCTTCTAAGTATTGTTTTTGATAAGATCACTGAAAGTAAATATTTTGACATTAGGCACAGGGGAAAAGAGGCAGTTATGCACAGGATGAAGGCTCTTATGTCAACACAGAGGGACCACTGGACTAGGAGCATTTCTTAAGACAAGAAAGTGGGAATTGTGCCAGTCAAGGAGCTATTACCATTCAAACCCATGAAGTGTTCTACAACTTTCTGAAGGCAATGGCCTGCTGTAGAATAGAGTACTTATTTTTGAAATTCAAAAACGTGGATTTGAATCCTAGGTTCAGCGCCATTACCTCTGACTATAGGGAAGACTATGGTTCTAAGCCTAAAATGAGATCTTGGACTTAGTGATCTCATAAACAGGCAGTATGGTGCACCATAACTTTGGCACCATAGATAAGTCACTTTACCTCTCTAGCCTCAGTTTTTTCATTTGTCAAAAGGGAACTTTGGAGTGGATGGCCTCAAAGGCACCATCTAGGTCTAAATCTCTGATCCTTTCCAACTACAGTAGTCCATGCTCTGTATTTTAATGTTCTGAGGTCCTTTCTCAGTCTGGTTCTTTATTATTACATTACTTTTATTCTTTTCAGGGATGTTCATCCACCTTTGGTGTCCCCAAACTCTGTTACCGAACTCTAACCTGTGGCTCCAAGAGGGTATAGCATGCACAGTGACCACACTTTGGTAAAACTGTCTTGGCAAATGGGCTAAACCAAGTTGAGGGTATCCAAAATACCTCAAACTCTTTGGTGAGTTATAGGGAATGTCTACCCCAAGCATGTGAAAACTTCTTCCAGCAGAATTGGCAGATGAGAGCAGCTTGTTCCAATGGTCATGAAAGTGGCTAAAGCAGGGGACAGAGCCCAGATGGCATCTGGAAAGCAGGGAGTTGCCTAGGGCTCTCTCCCAGGACCCTCTAAACACCAATAAATATGGCTTGGAACAAATTCTAGAACTGCAGAGCCGAAGAAAAAGCAGAGCCCAGGACAGCCTGGATGGTCTCTGGGAGTGGAGCAGAGCAGAGTATAGTACGGGCTGCGCCTGGACCAATCAGACCAGGAGCCAAGTGGAACAGGCCCTAGCACCCTGAATCAGTGAGCTGTGGCAGTTACCAGACTTCTCAACCCACAAACACCAAAGACAACAGAAAAGGTTTGTGGGAAAAGCTGCGGGGACAGAGTGAAAGGAATTCACAGGCCACCACCCTGGAGGCAGCAGAGGTGGTGCAGCTACAGAACTACAGATGCAGTTCTTCTGGCCCCAGGCCCACCTGGTGGGAAGAATTAAGTGGATGATCTGTCTGCTTAAGATCTGAGTCACAATCCGGGTTGGCAGTTCTCGGGGGAGGAGGAGAGCTGGTGTGACAGAGCTTGCTGTGTAGAAATAGCTCTGAAAACAACAGTGCATCTCCTCAAGCTTGGGACAAAGTACTCTATACTCTAAAAGCAGTCATACCCCAACAAAAACCTCGAGGGTCAAGTAGTTGACTGGGAACATGGACAGGCAGCGAAAATGGACTCAGATTCAAACTAAGACTTTGGAATCTTTCTTTGGTGACAACAAAGACCAAAACATACAGCCAGAAGAAGTCGACAAAGTCAAGGAGCCTACATTAAAAGCCTCCAAGAAAAACGTGAAGTGGTCTCCGGCCATGGAAGAGTTCGAAAAGGATTTGGAAAAGCAAGTAAGAGAAGTAGAGGAAAAATTGGGAAGAGAAATGAGAATGATGTGAGAAAACCATGAAAAACTAGTCAATGACTTGCTAAAGAAGACCCAAAAATACTGAAGAAAATAACACCTTAAAAATAGACTAACTCAAATGGCAAATGAGCTCCATAAAGCCAATGAGGAGAAGAATGCCTTGAAAGGCAGAATTAGGCAAATGGAAAAGAAGGTCCAAAAGACCACTGAAGAAAATAGTACCTTAAAAAACAGATTGGAGCAAGTGGAAGCTAGTGATTGTATGAGAAATAAAAATATTATAAAACAGAACCAAAGGAATGAAAAAGTGGAAGACAATGTGACATATCTCATTGGAAAATCCACCAACTGGGAAAATAGATCCAGGAGAGATAATTTAAAAATTATTGGACTACCTGAAAGCCATGATCAAAAAAAGAGCCTAGATATCATCTTTCAAGAAATTATCAAGGAGAACTGCCCTGATATTCTAGAGTCAGAGGGTAAAATAGAAATTGAAAGAATCCGCAGATTGTCTCCTCAAATAGATCCCCAAAAGAAAACTCCTAGGAATATTGTCACCAAATTCTAGAGCTCCCAGATCAAGGAGAAAATGCTGCAAACAACCAGAAAGAAACAATTTGAGTATTGTGGAAACACAATCAGGAGAGCACAAGATCTAGCAGCCTCTACATTAAGCAATCAAAGGGCTTGGAATATGATAGGTCAATGGAGCTAGGATTAAAACCAAGAATCACCTACCCAGCAAAACTGAGTATCATGCTGCAAGGCAAAATATAGGCTTTCAAAAAAATAGATGACTTTCATGCTTTCTCGGTGAAAAGACCAGAGCAGAATAGAAAATTTGACTTTCAAACACAAGAATCAAGAGAAGCATGAAAAGGTAAACAAGAAAGAGAAGTCACAAGGGACTTACTAAAGTTGAATGTTTTGTTTACATTCCTACATGGAAAGATGGTGTGTATAATTCATGAGACCTCAGTATTAGGGTAGCTGAAGGGAATATACATACACACACACACACACACACACACACACACACATAGAGGGCACAGGGCAAGTTGAATATGAAGGGATGATATCTAAAAAAATACAATCAAATTAAGGGATGAGACAAGAATATATTGAGAGAGGGAGAAAGGGAGAGATAGAATGGGGTGAATTATCTTGCATAAAAGTGGCAAGAAAAAGCAGTTCTGTAGGAAGAGAAGAGAAGGCAGATGAGGGGGAATGAGTGAATCTTGCTCTCATTGGATTTGACCTGAGGAGGGAATAACATATACACTCAGTTGGGCATCTTACCCCACAGTAAAGAAGGAGGAAGGAGATAAAAAGGGGGGGGATGATAGAAGGGAGGGCAGATATCGGGAGGTGGCAATCAAAAGCAAACACTTTTGGAAAGGGACAGGGTCAAGGGAGAAAATTGGATAAAGGGGGATAGGATAGGAAGGAGCAAAATATCGTTAGTCTTTCACAACATGAGTATTGTGGAAGGCTTTTGCATAATGACACACATGTGGCCTATGTTGAATTGCTTGTCTTCTTAGGGAGGGTGGGTGGGGAGTGAAAAGGGGAAAGAATTTGGAACTCAAAGTTTTAAAAGAAGATGTTCAAAAATAAGTTTTGCATGCAAGTAGGAAATAAGATATACAGGCAATGGGGTATGGAAATCTATCTTGCCCTACAAGAAAGTAGGATGAGGGCGGGGGAGTGGGGTGACAGAACAGAGGGCTGACTGAAGAACGTGGCAATCATAATATATGCCATCTTGGAGTGTGGGGGAGGGTATAAATGGGGAGAAAATCTGTAATCCCAACTCTTGTGAAAATTAATGCTGAAAACTACAAATATTAATAAATAAATAATGATTAAAAAAAGAAAGTGGCTAAAGCAGGCACTGTGGAATACTTAGAGCTTGGTCAGACATTGAAGATGCCAGTAGCATTGAATATTTACCTGGCCTTCACCAGTTGTCTTGACTTTTTGTCTTGCCACTGGACTTCAATGACTGAAATAGTAAGGCTGAGGACTTTGTGCAACTCTGCCTCACTTAAATCCAATTCACATGAAAGTCACTGTGATTTCATTGGGTTTCTTCAAAAACTGATGAACAACAACAATATAACATTCTATTATATGTTTTAAGGCCACTTATAGCTTTTGCTTTACCACACTGATGGCTAACATTTATATATATTTACTATATGCCAAGTACTGTGCTAAGCACTTTACAATTATTATCTCACTTAATCCTCACAACAAACTGTGCTCACTTTGAGTGAGGTAAATGAGCACCTGAAAAAGGCCTTAGCCTAGAAGGGCCAGGATCTCCAATTGCATCCTGGGCCATCTCCAGTTTTCCTGATGAATATTGGGCCCCTGGACCTAGATGGCTCTGGAGGAGAACGTGAGGCTAGTGACCTTGCACAGCCCTCCCTCACTCAAATCAAAGTCAACTCCAAGTCATGTCATAAACTCTCTGATGTCATGGTCCTCTTCGAAAATGAAGGACAAACACAACAACAACAACAACAACAACAACAAACTGAGACAGTTTAAAAATATTTTCATATTAAAGATGAGAAAACTGAGGCAAAAGGAAGTTAAGTGACTTGCCCAGGGTCACACAGCTAGTAAGTGTCTGAAACTAGATTTGAACTCAGATCTTCTTGACTCCAGGCCTAGTGTTCTAACCCCAGTGGCACCATCCTTCCTTAATAGTCTTTGTGGCATTGTATACAAATACCCTTACTGATGTTATTGGAAAGGAAAAGCAGGCCACTTGGCATCTTAGCTACTATAGGACAGTGATTGTAGGTTGAATTTGGGTGGCTAAATGACTATAGTAAACAAATGTAATGTCCAAAAGCATGGGTGGTGATTCTCCAAAAGGGAAAATATTGGAAATCTCATTAAGAAATATATTTTTGGATCTACATCTGATTGCAGTCTGCAATTAGTATCCACCCCTACACAAAAATCCAATGATAATTATAAGAGATAAATAAAAGCAGCCAATTAGAGCCCCCAACCCCCAATCTGCCTGGTTGCCATATACATCTTTTGATTGTATCATTTGGGGAATTTTGATCCCATTTAAAAAAAATCCTTTTCACCCTAACGGCTCAGCAGCTTTGGAATGGAATGTGTTCAGTTGACACATCATTCTTAAAAGCGATGGCCCCATTAGCAGTTCTCCCCGATGGAGGACTCGGTATAATGGGGAACACTGTCAGGAATAATTAAGAAAAACGGTGGCATGCAGGCCAGCCCCAGATGCCACACACCTTTGGTAAATAACTTCTCCTGGGAAGCTCAGGATTGAGTCGCAGTCCGTTTAATCCTAATCAACTTCTGCCACATAATGTCCCTGCACAAAATTTAGGAAAGAAAGAGGTGGAAGGGGGATGGGAGAGATAGGTACTGAATGTGGAGTCAGAAGATATAGGTTCAAATCTACTTTCACTTCTTGTTTGACTCTGGGTCATACACTGACATTGACCTCTCTGGGTCTTGGTTCCCGCATCTATATAGTGAGAAGTTAAGAGCAGATGATTCTCTTTTTGTTTTGCTTTGTTTTTGTTTTTGGAGGGGGGAGGGCAGGGCAATCGAGATTAAATGATTTACCCAAGGTTACACAGCTAGTAAGTGTGTCAAGTGTCTGAGGCCAGATTTGAACTGCAGTCCTCCTGACTCCAGGGCCAGTGCTCTACTCACTGCGCCTCCTAGCTGCCCCCAGATGATTCTTTTCATTGACAAACTCCTCAGATTTAGGTTCAGGAAATGGTGCCTCTTTCTTCCCAATGGAGCAAATGACTTTGTACTAAAGACACGTTCCCTTTTTTCTCCTTAGTTCCTTGTTTCTACAGTCCCACTCTGACTTGACCCACATACCTAGAGGTTTCTTCAACCTTCTTTCCATTTGTCAAAGTTATTTCCATATTTCAAGCTCAGGTCAAGGGCCCACTCATTCAGAGAGTTTTCTCCAAGCATCCCAGCACACAAACATATCTCCCATTTCTAACTTGGTATGATACTCTCTGAGACTAATTTGACACTTACAGAATCATAGAATATAACATCTTCATTCGATAGACACTGCACATGGGCAATTAGATGGACCCAGTATTGTACAGTAGGAGAAGAGGGAGTTTGGGTTGCCTCTAAGAAATGACAAAATTCATATATTGATCCCTAGGTTCTCCCTGAAGCAAAGGTCCATATTTTAACACAATCATCTTTCCAGCATTATTGTATAGCTTTACATATGACTTCAATGTCCAAAAACCTGAGAGTGACCATCACCCAAAAAGCAGTGGAGATATAAATGGTAGATATGAGTACGCATTAACATAACACAAGTAAGGAATTTCACAGTAGGGCCAAGGTAAAAAATGCCATCAAAGAAAACCATGATCAGAAACACATAGAATAAAAAAGATAGATTGGTTATATATCAAGAGAAAGTGATGACTTTTGAAGAACCCATGTGCTCCAATGATAAAGATAAAATGTCAGCAGAAGTGAGGGAATGCTATCAGCATACCAGCTGGCTGACCCCCTCCAACAGACTTATAAGGGGACAATGATGAGAATGCACAAAATGGATAGTCTGCATTCAAGAGAAAACCCATATTGAGGAAATTACAGATAGTTAAAATGTTGGAGAATTTCACAGATAAGGAAGCTGAGATTCAGAGAGACGATCTATGTTCACACAGTTAATAAATGGAAGAATTACATGCACTGATGGGAAATTCAGAACAATTTCTAGTTTGTTCCATTCTCCCTTGTATTTATAATTAGGGTAGAGACTTCTTAGACTCAATTCCCTTTTCCAGGTACACCTGGGCAGTTCAATCTGTGAATTGAAAATTGTGGCAGCCACTCGCTGGGTAAAGTACATTGGATAATAACCCAAAATTTAGCCTCCACTCTAATACCTATTTGCTATGTGGGTAGGAGACAGTGTTAGGGCTCGGCAGCAGAAAGCCCTGGACTCCAATCTTATCTCGGATACTTAGTAGCTGTGTGAAAATGGGCAAGGCAATTAAATTTTCTGTTTCATCATCTGCAAAATGGAAATGATAATGTAAGTCATATGTAGTTAGGGCACATAGTATAAAAGTATAATTGCGTTCATATATGGCATAGATAGATATCCATGATCTGGAATCTAGCCCACGCCATCTCCAGAGAAGATGATGCTTTCTGCCTCCTCAGAAAGTAGGAGGAAATCAATGGCTGTTTACCTGCTCCTTCTCTTGATTGTCTACAAGAGGGGCATTAAGCTTGAATTTAAACTCTCTGTAACAATTCATGTATTGGTAGTCTAGGGGTATGTTACTTTGGGGTTCAGTATGAATTCGACTTTCCATGGTTGATCTCTAGGAGAGGGTAACACCAAGTTAATTATTACTAGCTTAGCTACTTCCTACCGTATATTAGTTATATAAAAGACTGTTATTAATAGCAAGTTGTGAAAATAAAGAGAAAAATGAGATTGGAGAAGTTATTCAAATTTTTATATTTGTAGAAATTATAGAATATACAAAATATAAAAATGAGGGTAATTAATAGAATACAAGAGAATGAAGGAGGTCTTCTGGGAATGAGATCATATCTCAAATTAGAAGATATCTCTTTGGGGCCAGGAAGTCAGAGACATGATGAGGGTCTTCTTCCCCCATAGAAAACTCCAATCTGCAAATCAAAAGTCCTTGCTTGCCTCCCTTGATGTCCCCTAAGTATATGAATAAACACTTTTCTCAATCGCACGGGTATGTAACATCATGGATCAGAACTCTCTCAGTCAACCGGGAATCATGATTCCCCTCTCATATAACTAGTGGTGTTGTAGGGCTCTCTCTCAGAAGAATCCTCCAACCTGAAAGGATGGAGGTGTTGCAATAATAGAATACCTACTTCTCAAGATCGTGGTGAGATTCAAATGAAATAATATCTGTAAACCCCTGTGCAAATGTTAATTCACTATATATAATTTATCCTTATCTTCATAAGTGGTCATAGAGTGTGAGCTAGGTGTGCCTACACTCCTCTCTATATATGTAGACCTATTATTGCCATTGTCCTAAAATACTTTGTTACCACTTCCCTGAGTCTCCACTTTCCAATCTGTAAAATGGGTACAACAATACTTCTAGTATTAGCTCACAGAGTTATTGAAAGAAAAGAACATTTTAAAGTCTCTGTTTGATTATTGCTGTGGTTGCTTATATTTGAGGGAGTTAGTGATATAGTGGATGGAGCTGCAGATTGGGAGTTAGGGAAACCTGAGTTCCAATCCTGTCTCAGACTCTCAGTTGTCTGAACCTGGATGGAGCTGCAGATTGGGAGTTAGGAAAACCTGAGTTCCAATCCTGTCTCAGACTCTCAGTTGTCTGAACCTGGGAAATTTACTTAGCCTTTTCCATCTTTAATTTTCTCATCTGCGAAATGGGGATAAAAGTAGCTCCTACCTCCAGGCTTGTTGTGACGATCAAATGAGAAAATGTTTTTAAGGTTTGCAAACCTTAAAAACATTTTACAAATATTAGTTATCAACTATTATGATTTCTCTAGCACTTTGTTTTATAAAATGCTTTTATCCCAGTAATACTATGAGAGGAGTGTAACTATTAGATTAAGAAACTGAGGCTAAGAATCGGTATCTTATTGATGGATCATTCTTAGTGAATGTCTACTCAAGCCTTTCTCCAGTGTCTTTTCTTAGTACGGAGCTGTCCAGGGTTCTTGAAGGCTCTGCTAATCAAGCTCAGGTACTCCTAGGTTGTAAATTCTTGCTTCTTGTATGGGTCTAATGACAGATTGGATGTCTATTAACCTAAGACGTGTATAGCCAGATTCAGAGAGAGCTCTCCTCTGGTTGACTTCTGAGAAAAGAATATTTCTATATTTTATGGTTCTTCTAGTAACATACCTGATAAAAAATCAAAAACAAAAACAAAAAACCCGAACCCAAACTGGTTCTGCATATTTGTGTGTGTGTGTGTGTGTGTGTGTGTGTGTGTGTGTGTGTGTTTGAGTTCCTTGAAAGTTGCAACTTTCATTACTGTCTCTGCATCTGCAGGACATGCCTAACCAACTTATAGAGAAGTCAGGATTGTGCTGGTTCGAGTAGTCAATCAGTCAGTATTTATTAAATGCCTACTATGCTGCAAGTATTGTGATGAGGAAGTACATGCTGTTGTTTTTCCGTTGTTTTTTCATCTTGCCTAATTCTCTGTGACTCAATTTGGGTTTTTCTTGGCAAAGATATTGGAATGGTTTGCCATTTCCTTCTCCAGCTCATTTTACAGATGAGGAAATTGAGGCAAACAAGGTTAAGTGACTTACCCAGGGTCATACAACTAAGAAGTGCCTGAGGCCGGATTCAAACTCATGTCTTCCTGACTCCAGCCCCATACTCTATCTACTGTATCACCTAGCTGCCACTGGGAGTATATAGACCTCAATGAAATCCCAAGGCTCAGAAGTATTCAAACCTTTAAAGAAGCATTTAACAACAGTGCATAGCAGCAGAAAAATGAAACAAACACAGGGACCAGAGAGTTATAAGATTTGGAGTTTCTGTTCTGTGTTGCTACTTACTCACAGTATGATGCTGAGACTTAGTTTCCTTGTCTATAAAATGGGTAGAATAATCCTTGTCTGGGTCCTGCCTCTCAGGCTTGCTGTGACAATCAGTTAAAATTATATATATATATATGTATATATATGTATATACACACACACATATATATACACACTTATATATACATGTATATATATATACACATATATATATGTATATATATAAATATATATATACATGTATATATATAAATATATATATATACGTATATATATAATATATATATATATATATATATATGGAAGTATTCTGCAAACTACCAAACACTATAGACTTGTCAGGTTCTTTTCTTAAACACTATCCCACATTGATCTTTGATCATTTTTAACCCTGCTCCTTTATAGATCAGTCCTACATGGGTTTTTTTTCTCTCAGCTCTAATAGATAGTAGTGATCAGACTCCACTAAAGGGAAGCTGGCCCATCAGCTGCCTTTTAGAGCCAGCAGAGAGTCATGCATGGTTCTCTTTCATGGGGTGAATTATTCAACCGTATAATAAGGAAAGCACCAAGAAGTTACTTTTTCCCTTTTTTTTCTTCTTTGAAATGATATACTGCTGAGGTGATGCCTGATTCTGCATTTCCTCTATCTCCAGTGGGTTTGAAAGACATCCATTTAAGCTACTAATGAGCGTATGCACAGGCCACTTTCTGATCCCGTGCTCTGATCTGTCATCAGAGCCCGATATCAAGCCAATGAATTACACTTTAGGGAGGCAGACAAGGCTGGGGGATTTCAGGGCTGTGGCAGCAAATATATTCCTGATGGCTGATACCAGGGATGTGTGTGTGTATGTGTGTGTGTGTGTGTGTGTGTGTGTGTGCGCGTGTGTGTGCGTGCGTGTGTGTGTGTGTGTGTGTGTGTGTGTGTATGTGTGTGTGGTCAGGCCTAGGATTTCCTAAGGATGGGGTAACCTTAATGTGGAATCTCCCTCTACCAAAGAAGACTGGCAACTCATCAGTAACTTCTCATCTTAGAGAGTTGTCTGGGTTACTGAGAAGTTAAGTGATTTTCTGTGGTCACACAGCTAGTGTATGTCAGAGACAGGGCTGCTTGAACCCCAAACTTCCTTACTCCAAGGCCATCCCTCTATACACTGTGTTGTGCTCTCATAGAAATATTCATATGTGAATGTGCATATGCATGTAAATGTATGCATATGCCAAGTGCTATGCTGCTAAATGTTTATCAATTGGCTTTCCACCAAAATGAAAAGTGAGCATTACACATTTAAGTTTGATTTGTATTATTAATGTTTTCTCCATCACATTCTTAAGTCTAGACATGCTTAAGCCAGTGTAGAGATACCCTCCCCCTTCTAGATTCTAATCTCTCTATATGTTTTAGAAGGGAATTCTTATGAGTTTTGGAACAAAAAATCATCACTGCCTGGCAGACTCTTAGTGATGAGCCTTTCTGCATGCATTTAGCTTGGATCTCAGGTGATAGAAGCAAAGTCTAGCACTTGTTTGATACTTAACACATCAGGCCTGACCTTGAATTCCATCCTAATGGCTTGTGAGATAAAATGAAAAATATGAAGATAAAATAAAAATACACATAACTTATAATATGCATATTATATATATATACATAATACATATGTACCTTATAATTATTACATATACTAGATAAACACATATAATATATAATATATGTACACTATATATAGCATATATATTATATACACATAACATATATGTATTATATATAGTATATACACACAATATATGATATATGTACACAATATATGTTATATATACCATACATACACATTATCTATAAATTTTGTATACTATATGTAGAATACACATTATATACACATTCTACGTATAATATGTATACCATATTTAGGGTAGCTCGGCTACCAAATGGTCAAGCCCAAATTTAGAACCCAAGTTTTCTGACTCCAAGGTCAGAATCCTTTATGTAGAATTGACCTACATCTTGGAATTTCATGAGAAGTATGTGGAAATGGAATCCTTCTTGTTATCTATCCCCTTCCCACATTTTAAAATAGCCCAATCAATTTAAAGTCTGTTTGAGTTCTGGTGTGGAGATGTCTGGATGATTTTTTTAATTTTTATGAGTATTCCCAAGGGATTTTGGGTAAGCAACTCTGACTCAAAGTGAAAATTCTTATTGCTAATCTGTAAGCACTTGAAAAATAGATTTCAGTGTAACAGAAACTCCAGGAGACCCTTAACTGTAGCCGCTGTTGTTGCTATAATTATATGTCAGACTGTTCCCCTCCCACTGTCAGTGTGCTGTTAACCAGCCACATCTCCTGCCTGATAAAAGGCAGCCTTTTTGGTATTTCAATGACATGCTCATTTTTTCCCTTTTCTTTCTGAATCCATTTTTCCATATTTATTGCATTTTTGAAGAGGTGTGGTGATATTCTTTTCTCTCAAAATGGAAAATGGGATGAATCCTGTTTTGCCTCCAGTATCTGATTTTATTGTAGAGGTGGGGGTAAGGGAGGATGAGAAGCTGGGTTATTGCCAAGGTCTTGGTCCCGTTAGAGAAGCCATTTCATTAGAATGAAAACCAGGATCAGGCCATGGCAAGTGTGTTGGAATCAAGAAACCATGCAGTAAAGTCTACAGGATTTATAAAGTACCTACTATGTTCCAGTTATTCTGGCAAGCACCGTGGATACAAAGAAAAGCAATTAACGGTTCCTGTCCTTTAGCAGCTCACAATCTAATGAGGGAGATGAGATTCAAGCAAATATGGACAAAAAAGATATACACAGGATGGATATCTTAACATTCACCAGTTTTGTGACATAAACAAATCATGTCGCTTCTGAATTTTTGTTTCTTAATGTGTGATATGGGGAATAGTGAGATTTGTGCAAATTCCTTCACAGGGTTGTTGCAAGTGAGCAACTGTACACTGATGTGTAAGCCTTAAAATGCTAAAGAAAGACAAATTATTTAGGCAGCTAACCTTACTGGATGATGCCCTGTGCAAATCCCACCCTTGCCTTGCTTCCACAACTTGAATGGGCAAAATTTTTAGTTGTCAGTCAGAGTGACATCAGATATTTATCAGGCTAGTGCTTGGAAGGCTTGGTAGGATGGAAAAATTCAAAGTTGTCTTTTTTATGGCAAAATGGTTTATATTTCATAAACCAATTTTATTCAAGTACATAAAAACTTGATGTTCAATACCCCTGTTCCTCTGGAACTGGGACTACCAGTGCTCTCTGTGATCACATGGCTTTTCCTTAAAATCAGATGATCTCGGTTTGTGCTTTGACCATAAATCAGAGTCAAGAGACTGGGGCATAACGGCTCCAGTATGAAGGGGTAGATAGGTTACATTATAGTTACAGGTTCTGGCTGATATATAGGCCTGTGTACTCCAACTTAGTCAGAAAAACCAGATGGGTCTTTGCAAGTAGGTCCCAGGGAGAAATATACAACCATGAAAACTTGTTTGCATCATTCTCAGAGAATGAGAATTGGAGCAGGAGAGTCTCCTTATGAATACATTCATGCATGAATGGATAAATGAGAATGTATTTAGCAATTCCTACGTGCCATGCACTGTGGCTTCAAACAAAAAGGCTTACATTCTAGTAGAGGGAGATAACATATAGAAGTAAGTGATAGCCACAGGATTAATAAGAGACTAGTTTGCTGAAAGGGACACTGATCATTTTGAGAGAGAGAGAGAGAGAGAGAGAGAGAGAGAGAGAGAAAGAGAGAGAGAGAGAGGAGAGAGAGAGGGAGATGGAGAGCGATAGAAAGAAATAGAGAATGGAGAGAGAGAGGGCGGGGAGAGTTTACATATGTATTTATGTATGCATGCATTTCATGTAAGTATAGGGGCTCCAAAGGGCACTGGACTTGTAAATTTGTGTACCAGTCTTGCCTTTAGTCACAGATTCTCTGTGTGTCCATATTCAAGTCACTTCACTAGAATCTCAGCTCCTTCACTGGTGAAACAGGCATAATAACACACCCACTAGAGTCTAGTACAGCTAAGAGGCAACATGAATCTGGACAAAGATGGCAGCCATTTGAGTGGAGACAAAGAAATAGGAGGCAAAAATCTATCTTGGAGGTAGAATTGAGAAGATTTAACAACCTGTTGAATATGAGGAGTGAGGGAGAAGAATAGGTCAAGAAATACATCAAGACTGAGTAACTAGGAGGATTCTGGTGTCCTCAAAAGAAGAGATATTTGGAAGAGGGCAGCTTTAACAGAGGAAGATGTTGATTTTTATTGCAGACGAGCTGACAAGACAGCCAGGTTTGGAGATTTCCAGCAAATGGTTTGTATGATTAGGACAATCAATCAATGAAAAAGCATGTGTTAAGTACTTACAATGTGCCAAGCATTGCAAACAGAAAGACAGGCAAAAAGACAAAAATTCCTGCCCAGTGAGCATAGGTACATAGAGATTAGAAGGAAGGTAATCTTTGAGAAGAAGGCTCAGGTGACTGGGGATATTAATAAGGTTTCCCATAGTGGGCAGATTTGAATCTTAAAAGAAGCCAGGCTAGAAAGCAGTCTGGAAGAAAATAGGCTTAGACCAACACCTTACACCACATTCCACAATATATTCTAAATGCATATGTAACCTTAATATTAAAGATCATACTATGAAAAAAATGGAAGAGAAACAGATCGTATACCTTTTACAGCTATGGGTAGGAATTATATTCTTAAACAAATAAATGATAGAAGCAATAAGAAAATATAACATAGATAACTTTGATTACATGAAACTGAAAATCTTTTGCACAGACAAAATTAATATACCTAGGATAAGAAGAAAAGCAGTTGAGTGGGAAAAAAAATCTTTACTTCAAAGTTCTCTGACAAAATTTTGGTGTCTAAGATATATGAAATTAAGTAATATCCACAGGACCAATAGCCATTCGCTAACAGTTAAGTGGTTGAAGGATATGAACAAGTAGTTCTCAAAAGAATTGTAAAATATTCACAACTATGTAAAAATGCTGCAAATAACTAATAGTAAGGAAAATGTAATTCAAAACAAGTTTGAGGTATTGCTTCAGATCTTGGAAACTGGTAAAGATGAAAAAAATTGACAATTTAAGGTTTGTGGAAGGATAAGCACATTAATATTTTGGGGTTGAATTTGTGGAATGGTATAATCATTTTGGAAAGCAATTTGTAATAATGCAAATAAAGTGACTAAAATGTTGATACCCTTTGGACCTGAGACTCCATTATTGGCCATATATCCTAGGGAAGCCACTGATAGGAAAGAAGTCCCCATATACATCAAAATAGTTATTGCAGCATTTTTTTGTGATTAAAAAAAGAACTAGAGGCAAAATTGATACTAGTCAATTGGGGAATTTCTAAACAAATTGTGAAACATGAATGTAATAAAGTATTACTGTGCTATAAGAAATAATGTATGCGATGAATATGGAGAAGCATGGAAAGATCTCCATGAACTGATACAGAGCAAAATAAGTAGAACTAAGAAAGCAACATACATGATGACTACCACAATGTTGGTTGAAAGAAAATACACCAAAAAAAATTCAAAAGTGAATTCAACATAATTATAGAGATCCAGTATGATTCAAATGAGGAAAGAGGAGAAGATATCTTCCATCCATCCTTTGCAAAGGTGGGATCTTCACAGCTGTTGCACATTGCACTTGTTTTTGGACTTAATTTATTGATTGGTAGTGATTATTTCTTTCTTCTCCTTTTTATTTCTTCTTTAAAAACAATATTGTTCCATGAGATGGTTCTCTAGGAGAGACAGATACTGGAGATAAAAACACCGGAAGAAATGTAGGAAGGAAGAAGGAAAGGGAGAGAGAAGGAAATAGGGATAGAAGGAGGGAAGAAGATAAAAGAAGAAAGGAAGGAAGGAGGGAAGAAGAAAGAATGTAGGAAAAGGAAGGAAGGAAGGAGAAAAGGAGGGAGGGAGGAAGAAAGAAAGGAACAAAAGATAGAAGAAAAGAAGAAAGAAAAGAAGGAAGAAAGGAAGGAAGCAAGGAAGGAAGAAAGAAAGGAAGGAAGGAAGAAAGGAATTTCAAGAGGTGGAGGTGAAGAGGACGTTGTTCAAGGTATGCAGGCTGGCCAGTACAAGTGCCAGCTAATAGAAATGAAATATTGGTATGTAGGTTTGGGAGTCTCCTACTAATTCTTCTCTTTTAGGCCATAGTTTCTACATCTGTAAAATAAATTGTTGGAACTAAATAATCTTTAAGCTTCCTTCCAAATTTAATAGTTCATGATTCCATGCTGCACCTAGGTGATACTAATGGATACAATAATGATAGAGGCTGCTAGGTGATGCAGTGGATAGATCACTAGCCCTGGAGTCAGGAAAAAATGAGTGCAAATATAGACTTAAACACTTAGTAACTGTGTGACACTGAGAAAGTCACAACTTCTGTCTTCTTCATTTTCCTCATCTCTAAAATAAGGATATAATAACACCTAATTCCCAGGGTTGCTGTTACAAATTAAGATAACATATAAAGCTCTTTGTAAACCTTAAAGCATTATGTAAATGCTAGTTATTGTTATTATTATTATTATTGTTATAAATAACTCAGATCCTCATTAAAATCAAGTCTCTAAGGAAGTCCATTCCCTCTTTCAGTTTATTTTTAGTTCTGTTTAGTTAGGTTCAGCTCAAGATACCTTAAGCATTACAATATTGTAGGCACTGTGCTGGGCTGGCCTAAATTGAATCACTATGATTCTGTCTGGGGTAGCTAGGTGGCACAATGGAGAGACTGCCAGGTGTAAAGTTAGGAGGACTTACCTTCCTAAGTTCAAATCTGACCTCAGACACTTTTTAGTTGTGTGGCCCGGAAAAGTTACTTAATCCTGTTTGCTGATATCTTCATTTGTAAAATGAGCAAGAAAGGGAAATAGAAAACCACTCTAGTACCTTTGCCAAGAAAACCTCAAGTGGGCTCACGAAGAATTCATATAGTCAGAACTATGGTTTTTCCAGTAGCAATGTATGACTGTGAGAGCTGGACTATAAGGAAAACTAAGAGCTGCAAGATCAGCACTTTCCAATTGTGATGTTGGAGAAGCATTTTGAGAGTCCTTTGGAAAGCAAGGAGATCAAATCAGTCAATACTTAAAGAAAATCACTCAGACTATTCGCTGGAAGGTCAAATAATGAAGCTGACGTTTAAATACTTTGGCCACATAATGAGAGGACTCATTGGAAAAGACCATGATGCTGGCAAAGATTGAAGACAAAAGGAAAAGAGAATGGTAGAGGATGAGATGAATAGATGGAAAGCAATGCACATGAGGTTGGGCAGAATTTGGGGGACAGTGAAGAATAGAAGGGCCTGATATGCTATGGTTTATGGGGTCAGGAAAAGTTGAACACCCCTAAATGAATGAACAACAGCAACAAATGTCTCTGTCTACAGGACACTGTTGACAGAAATGTTTGGGTAAAATTCTCTTATTAGCACCCACACATATGACAAGAACAAAAACATTCCTTTAGATGGCCACAACAGATAGAGGATGGCCATCCAAAATGTTTGCATTTTACCTGGTGGGTGACATGGAGCCACATAAGACTTTAGCTGAAGATCTGGATGGATTCATAGTTTAATGTATATCTTATGAAGTACAAGAAGCCAGTTAGCACTACCTCAGTATAAGTAAATACTTTAGCAAAATAGATTTTAGCCTCAATGATCTTTAATGGAGTAAATGAGGCAGAGATGGCTTCATTGGAGCAAAAGAAGGATTTGACTTGAGATATTTCCAGCTTTCTATGTCTCCAGGGTAACCAGGCCTAAGAGTTTAAATGGACACTGGAGCTATGGGCCACCCTACCTGACGCTTATGTGGAACTCAGTCAGAAGAAGGAGACTGAGACAGTCAGGATAGCATGTCATTTGAGGATGTATCAGTATAGTTGTGGATGTTTACCCTGGAAAAGAGGAGACATAGGGAATATGTAACCTCTGTATTCAAATACACAAGGGGCCATTCTGTGTCTGGGAAACAGATTAGGCTTGTTCTCCTTGGCTCCAGAGGACAGAACTAGAGACAGAGAGTTTGAGTTTGGTTTGATAAAAGAAAGAGTTGTTCTAAATTGCCATGGAATACTATCGTGCTGTAAAAATGTGGAAGGAGAATTTCAGAGAGACGCGGAAAGATCTGAGCAGAACCACAATAACAATTTACAGTGCAACAATATTATTAAAAAAACAATTTTGACGAGATATGAATTGATGAAGAATGAAATGAACAGAACCAGGAGAACAATTTGTATAAAATCAGTCTGTGATGATGGTGATGACGACGACGTTCATGATGACGATGGTAAATCATGCTAATTCTCATTAAAGCCACGTCTCTGAAGAAGTCTATTTATCGATTTCAATTTATTACATTTCACTTCAGTTCAACAAACCTTAAGCAATTCTATGTTCAAGACATTGTAAAAACACACAACAATTTGATCCTTAAGAAATCTATTCAGCACAAGGACCAGACATTTTTATAGAGAACTGATGAGGAAACATGCTACTTACTCACTTCCTCACAGAGAGGATGTGGTGCAGAATGAGACTTTTTCTTTTCTTTTCTCTTTTTTTGAACAGGGACAATAAGGGGATTTGTTTTGTTTGACTATATGTATTGGTTACAACAATTTCTGTCCATCCTCCCCTTACCCAGGTGCCACCCCCAACATGAGGTAGTGGCTTGAGAAAGAGGGACCAGATTTCCAATATTCAAAAAAAGATAAAAGTTTTATATATATATATATATATATATATATATATATATATATATGTATATATATATACACACATATATATAATATATAATTAACTCTCTCAAAAGGTAGTGAGTTCCCCATCTTTTAATCAGAAGCTAGAGATAGATAGATAATAGATAGATAGACAGCTATAAATACACGTATATGATATATATTTTTTTCTTATGTATCTATTTTGATATATTTTTATATACTCTTGGTATAAGAATACCAAGTCATCTTGAAAAGACTGGAAGGCCCCCAGATAATCCTCTGAGTTATTAGCTGTATCCTCTAGAAAAACTCCAGGTTCCACTTGACCTAGGTAAGATGGGGCATAAATCAGTAGCTCCACACCAGCTACCTAATGCTCAAGCCTAGGTCCCTAGACCATTAGGTTCTTATGATTCTCTGACCTGAGATTATTAATGATAAGCAAGGACTTTTGCTTATAAAAGCTATGTGCTTTGCTTTGTCTCCCATTACCAGAAGCATTTGAATCTAAAACTCCTCAAGTTATTACAAGAAATCTTTCCTTAGGTCATCAGCTATTGCCCATGACTGGGTGATGCCTTCTTCATAGCTGTACCTCTATACAAAAGAAAATGGGTAGTTAGAACTGAGAAGGTGACACTCATGTCCCTACAGGAGGGACATTCTGCTAACTCAACACCAGAGCTGGGACTAGGGGGCTTGCCTCCCACCCTAACTTGGTAGTCCTTGGGATTCTTCCACCCTATAATAATAAACAACAAAAGTGAAGGACATTTAATGTAAAGGCAGAACTAGATGACCTCTGATATCTAGACTAACTCAGAGATGCTAAAATTCTGAGATTTTCTGTATTCCTCCATACAACCCTGTGTGCTAGACAGGGCAGGCATCACCTCACAGATTTTAGGAATGAAGAGACATAGGAATCTTGGTAATACAAGGTGAGTCTAAAACTCTTTTCTTATGTCTAGTGCTATTTTCACTAAACCACATTCCCTGGCTCCCTAGTGCCTTGGTCACCTAGTCCCCTGGCTCCTCTGGCCATTGACCAGTCCAAAATATTTTCAGCATACAGGGAAGAGGTGCTTCTCCATTTTCCTTGTGCTACTTGGTGAGGTTAACACATTGCCCAGTCATTCCCATTTCTCCTTTGAGCACCCTCCATCCATCCCAGGATATCTGGTTGCTTCCAACTGACCAGCTCTTTCTCTTGGAGCCTGAAGACAATTAATACACTCATCTAGTCCATTGGTACCTGGGGAGCTAAGTTCATGTGTCTGTATTGGTTATTCCCACCAAAGGTGGGGGTTGACTTTTGTGTAGATTCAGGAAGGAGAATGTGAAATTAAAATGTAAATCAAAAAGTAATTGGCTTTTTGTGCATAGTTTAGATAAGATTTACTTTTGAAGAATGACTCTTGTGTTGTAACCCAGCAGGCTGGGCACCACGCGGCCCACTCACACTTAATAACGGCAACCAAGCTCGGCCATAAATATTGCAAACGATGCAATTTGAATGAGAAGCCCTATGAACCGTAATAAAAACCCCTGTGATTAATTCTAAAATGGCTCTGTTCATATTAGACCTGCAGTGGCCTCCCTGATGAGATCAATACAGCGTAGCCGAGTGATTCTAATAGAAGTGTTATTATCTTTTAATCTTCTGGAGAATGCCAACTTCTCGAATTCTTCAACATGCCGGGCTGCTTTATTTTCTCTAGGCAACCTTGAAAGCAGTTGTTTTCCTGAAATGAAAATATATTAGAGTCTTTTTAAGGATTTATCAATAACAGGACACGGTCCCTATTTGCAGAGCCTACAGCTAAAAGGCACATTTGTATGCTGGGACTTACAATTGGTCACAATGACCTTTGCTGTCAGCCTTGGTTGGTTTTCTCAGCAGAAAAACACTGGCAGTGAGTGAGCAGTAAAGATGGATATTCAGGCATGGGAGGAAGGCAGGGAGGTAGGGAGACCAGTCTAGTGTGTCCTAAGAAGCCAGCTCTCTGTGGGAGGCACATTTTTTTTTGCAGGTGGATCTTGGGCACTATTATCAACCCCAGATGATAGAGATGGCAGTTTTAGGATTTGGCAGATCCAGACCAGCCTCAACAGTGGGATGCTAAAATATCATGGACCTGAAGAGGAAAAGCCGTAGTTCCTGCTATTTCAGAATACCAGGGTCAAAAACAAACTCCTTGCTTAAGAAATGGGTTACAAAAATATTTTAAAAGCCATGGCCAGTGGGAGTAGATGATTTCTGAGTAGGAAGCTTTTTATCAGCATGGAGACTGTAGGCCATGCTTGCTCAAGCTGAAAATAAAGGCCTTCAACAATGGATTTGCTAAGAAGGCTTTTCTCTCTCTTCATCCCTCCTCCCCCACCTCTCTGCTGCTTGTTTATAGGTCCTTCAAATATACACAGCATTTCACCCTTACCTAATGTGACCTACTGTGTCACAGTGGATTATTGGGACAAAAAAGCTGCAAACAATGGCAAATATAAATCCTTCGGGCTGATGAAAAGACATCCTTGCTGTTCCTAACTCACTATCCTTCCCCATGCCCCCCATATCCTCCTCCACATACTTCTGGTAAAGGAGGGCAGACTCTAGGAACTAAAAGTAAGAGTTGAAATGGACTTCTAGCCACAGAATGGTAAAACATAGAATATAAAGTGGTAGCACTAAGGGAACGCAGAACATAAAATGTTGGAGCTGGAAGGAACCTTCTAAAAACAAAAGATAAAATATTGTTTGGAAGGGACCTTAGAACACAATATCAGAGCTGGAAAGAACTTTAAACATCTGATTGCTATTCCTTAATGAGAAGGAAAGCCCCAAGCTATGTATTCGAGACTTGATTCCTTTCCCACCAAATGCCAGTTCTACATAAAGCAAATAACATATAAACCCATTTATTTAAACTGATAGCAAAGCAAAGTTAAGGAAAGAAATAGGAAAGAGAACATATTCCAGAGAATAAACAGAGGGTGGTGTTGGTGGTGGTGGGGGGGGTGGTGGTGGTGGTGGTGGTGTGTGTGTGTGTGGGGGGGGGCGCTTAAGGGGAAATGTGGAGAAATCTCTGGTGGTAAAATGGAAGTGTTTGACTGCTCTATGAATCATCTTCTTTGAGGGTCTTTTCTCTCTCTTCAGGGACATTAAATTAGCAGCCAGAGTACCAGACTTTCTCTTCTCCCAATTTCTCACCAATTCTGATCATCACACAGGTATGGAACATTGAATAACCAATCTCTGGAATTCCATGTAAATGACCTTTGAAGCATGGGTTTTACTAGTAGTAATATATCTGTGTACATTTTTTCCTGTAATAGTATTTTATTTTTTACAATTATGTGCAAAGATACTTTTCAACATTCACTTTTATAAGATTTTGAGTTCCAATTTTTTCTCCCTCCCTCACTTCCTCCCTCCCCAAGAAGGCATGCAATCTGATATAGGCTATGCATGTACGATCATATTAAATATTAGTCATTAGTCATGAAAGTGAAAGAAGAATCAAGACAAAAGGGAAAAGTCATGGGAAAGAAAAAAAAGAAAATACTATGCTTTGATCTGCATGCAGACTCCATACTACTTTCTCTAGATGTGGAAAGCATTTTCCATCATGAGTCTTTTGGAATTGTCTTAGATCATTGCATTGCTCAGAAGAGCTAAGTCTATCAGAGTTGGTCATTTCACAGTGTGGTTCTGCTAATTTCACTTAACATCAGTTCATGTAAGTCTTTCCAGGTTTTTCTGAAATCTGCCTCCTCTATCTGTGTACATTTTGAGCAGTGCTTCCCCAGCCAGTAGAATAAAAACTCCTTGAGGACAAGGATGTATCATTTTTATCTGTATTTTTAGTATCTCTCATAGTTTAGGTGCTTAATAAATGTTTTTCCGATGAACTTTATTGAAGAACGAGAATGGGGGAAATAACCTAAGCACTCCTTAATTTAGGTTAGATGGAAGCAGAAGAAAAGATGACAGAAGAAAGCATATTTGAATTTTTCATTTGTCATAGGCTCAAGAAGCCTGGAATAAATACTAAAGAATGTGTGTTGGGGGGTGGTTGGGGACAGAGTTCTGACAATAAAATTGGCCAATTTCACTATTTTGCCAAGTCCTAATGCTTCCTTCTTGTGAAGATTTTATAGAAATTTCAATTTGATCCCTAACTATAGAGAATAGTTTTGTTTTCTCAGCCCTATCACCTGGGGAGAAATACAGACAAGTCTGGAGGATTTGATGGCCAGAGGAAGCTACAAGACAAAAGACTAGGCTGACCCTCAAGATTCCTTCTGGCTGTAAGAGTCTTTGTTCCAGGAGGAATTTCCAGCTCTAATATTCTATATTCTAAGACTCAATCCAGTTGTAGCATTTTAGGTTCTGTAATCTAACACCTTTTTTAGCTCTACTACTTAGTAAATTAGAGATATTAAATGACTAACAGTGTCCCTCTCACATTTGTTGCTGTTCAGCTATTTTTCAGTTGTGTCTTACTCTCCATAACCTCATTTGATGTGGTCTTGGCAAAGATACAGGACTGGTTTGCCATTTCTGTCTCCAACTCATTTTATAGATGAGGAAACTGAGGTAAATTTGGTTAAGTGACTGAGGATGGATTTGAATTCAGGTCTTCCTAAGTCTGGGCCCAGCTCTCTATCTGCTGTACCATGGAGCTGCCCTCCTTCTTGTATAGTAGGTGCCAACTAAATGTTTATTGAATGAAAGAATGAATGAATCAGTGAATGAATGCATGGTCTAAGGGAACCATCCAGCTCTAAAAATCCCATGCTCAACATTTGGAGATCTCTTCCAGCTCTAACACTTCAGGATTCTGTGATAACTGAAATGTGAATCTCTATATTCAGAGAAATTATTATTCTCTGCAATTTTCAGTTGTTTTCAGCAATACTTGATCTCAACAAGAAAATGCAAATTGAAGACAAGAGCAGCAAGGCCCAAGCTCAGGGCAAACTCTTCCTCTGATTAAGATTAAATGTGACTATTCATCCACATGTGTGGATTTTATTTATTTTTGAAAACATAAACCTCATTTGTAAAGGGACTTCTCTCCACCACCCCCCACATCCTCCCACTGCTTGGGTCCCATTTCTAATATGTTTCCTTTTCTTTCTTTTTCTTTCTTTCCTTTCTTTTTTTCCTCTCCTGTTATTCAAGGAATATACCTTTCTCTTAAAATGTGATTGCAGATAAAAATCTTCCACAGTTGATTTGGTCTATTTCTATGTGCATAAAGATGGTTTATCTATGTTGAGGATGCAGCAGCTATTGTATGAGTGCCCCCTTTTCATGTTGTTTTTCAGCTCCAAGAAACAAGAGGATAAAGAGAGAGAAGGGACTGTCTTAACCAGAATGGGAATCTGTGTCCTGGAGACCACATGTGGCCCTCTAGGTCCTCAAATGTGGTTCTTTCACTGAATCCAAACTTGAGAACCTAGAGGGCCATATGTGATCCCCAGGTGGCAGGTTCCCCACTCTTGGTCTTAGATTATTTAACATACTTCCCCCTGTCCCCACCTACCAAACTCTATCCTCTTTTGGTCTTTCCTATTTTTGTCCAGGGTGCTCTGTCCTCTCAGTCACCCACCCTAGATGCCTAGGTTGATCTTAGCTCGTCACTTCCTCTCACACCCACACTCAATCTGCTGCAAGGCTTGTGGATTCTACCTTCATAAAATTTGCCCCCTTGTCTCCTCTGACACAATTACCATTCCGATGAAGGCTGCCATAACCTCACTTCTGGTCTCTTGCAATGGCCTGCTGGTGGGTTTACCTGCTTCAGCTCTCCCCACTCCCATTCATCTTTCACTTAACTGCCAAAATGATCCACCTAAAATATAGACCTGATCATGACTCACTCAAGAAACTCCAGTGCTTCCCTTGTAACTCCAGAATCACACATAAAAGCCACAATTTGTCTTTAAATGCCCATCACCTGGACCCTTCCTAGTATTCTAGGTGTCTTAGACCATACTCTTGTTTGTGTATCCTACGGTTCAAGGACACCAGCCTCCTTGTTTTCCTTCCCACAAGATACACCATCTTCTGAATTACCATTTTCAGGGGCTGTTCCCCAGGCCTGAAATATTCTTCCTCCTCCTCTCTGCCTCCTAGCTTCCCTGGCTTTTTTCAGCTAAAACCCTCCTTCTGCAAAAGGTCTTTCCTTTCCCTTCCTTCCCCCCATCTCAATTCTACTGCCTTCCCTCTGAGATTATCTCCTTTTTATCCTGTATATAGGATGTCCCAGGTGTCTTTGCAGTTTTAAGCTTTAATAGCTTAAAACTCCACTAAACTTTTTCAAACAGCGTATGTACATCTTGTTTTTCTAATGTTTGCATTTTATCTCCCCCATTACACTGTGAGCTTCCTGAAAGCAGGGACTGTTTTTTACCTTTCTCTATATCCCCAATACTTAGCACACAGCTTGGCACATAGTAGGTGTTTAATAAATGCCTATTGATTGAACTTAAATATGAACCACTTGTTTTTCCTAGTTTGGAAGAATTCCCTGGTGTCAGTGGTTATTTACACTGGGGATGGGAAAGCCTGTGTGAGGTCCAGATAGAGGAGATAGAAAGAGAGGGGAATATGTGAAACTCTTGGTAGGGAGTTATATCAAATGACATTGGCAAGGTAAGTTGAAGCCAGGGTGTAGAGGACTTTAAATGTTAGACTGAGAAGTTTGTATCTTCTCTTTAAAAGATCTTTGGCAGCTGTTAGAAGAGACTGGAAACTGAGAATCCAGCTGAGAAGTTCTCACAACTGTCCAAGAGGGGGGATAAGGCGGGCCTGAAGTGAGTCAGTGACTGTGAGTAGAGATGGGATGGTTGCATGAAATGTCACAGCAGTAGAATTGACAAGACTAAAGACCAAGTTGGACCACATCCATCTCCGACTTGTGAAGCTAGAGAATCTCCTTTTCACCTCTGGGAAAAGTAAAAAAAACCAGACTCTTTTGTTTGGCATTTCAAATCCTTTACAAACTGCTCCCCCACCCCAAAGCCCATCTTTTCGCACTGATTTCACTTGCTTCCTCCATCCCACACTCTTTCCTCAAACCAAAATGGCCAAATTGCTGTACTTGGTACATGGGATCCCATTTCCTTGAGTTGTGCCTTTGCATAGATGATCTCCCAGGCTTAGAATGTTCTCTCTCCTCACCTTAGGTGCTCAGTAATCCTAACACCTTCAAAGCACACCTCAGGAATTGACTCCATTGCCAATTCCTACTTAAGGCTTTCAAGACTCTCTATTCTTCCCCTTGAAACTACTTTGTATTTGCTTTCCTTAGATGTATTCATCTCTATTAGAAACAGCTAGGTGGTGGCTAGAGTCAGGAAGTTCTGAACTCACATTTGACCTCAGAGTCTTTACTAGCTATGTGATCTAAATAAGTCACAGTCTACCTCAGTTTCCTTAACTGTAAAATTGGGATAATAATAGCACCTACATCCCAAGGTCCTTGTGAAGATCAAATGAGACAATATTTGTAAATCTCCTGACACAGTTGAGACACTTAATAAATAATTCTTTCCTTCTTTGTTAATCATATTATTTCTCTCCAGGAGAATAGAAGCTCATTGAGAGCAAGGACTCTGTTTTTTTTTCCTTTGAAATCCCAGAGTCAATATAGTGTTGCACACACAGTAGATTCTTAATAAATATTGTTTGAATTTAACTTCATCGTGGATTTGGCAACTGATTTGATATGGGTATTCAGTCAGTCAATGAGTTTTGGGGAAGTATTTCCTAAGTTCCAGGCATTGCACTAAGAAATTAAAATGAAAGGAAAAACAAATAAAGAAAAAATCCCTGCCTTTAAGGAGCTTAAATTCAAATGAAGTAAAAAAACATATAAAGAGCTAGGTACATAAAAGAGATACATAGAGTAGAGTGAAGGTAATTTGAGATGGGAAGGCACTAGCAGCTGTGGAGTGAGGGTATCAAGAATGGCCTCCTGAAGAAGGTGAGATTTGATCTGAGTCTTGAAGGAGTTTGAGGAAGTCAGGAAGGGAAGTGAGGGCAAAGAAATTCTAGGCATGGATAACCCAGACTTCTCTGGCCATGCCTCTTCTAACATAGAAATTTCCTGAGGGGTATTTTGAACACCCCCATTTGGCCTAACATGGAGCCAATTGAATCTTCCATCATGTAGTAGAGGGAACTCCCCTTAACCCTGTTGTGACTGAGTTGATGGCCCCTTTAGGCTTCACTCTTCACTATCTCTCTGCTCCTCTTCTATTGGCTACTTCCAGAGAGTGAAGATCCCAGTTCATCAACAGCCAAGATGCCAAGAACTAAACATCTAGAAGGGAAGAATGTTCCTTCCTATGTTCTCCTTCTTTTACTGGGACTCTGAGAAACAGGCCTGGGGGTACGTTTTGTTGGTTTGTTTTTGTTTACTGTTCTGTGTTTTCTCCCTCAGTTTCAGGTACTCCCCATCAGGTAATCCCTATGGGAGATGAGAGTTGGACCCATGGTGACCTTGGAGCCAGGATTACAAATGGAGTAATGCAGTCAGTCAGCCCAAACAGAAGCCCAGAGAAAGTATCTGGGACTTGAGCCTGAGGGCGTTTCGGACTTGGAAATGGAATTACATTCTATAGCAAGTAAGCTAAGCTACGAACCTCATTCTTCCCGCCCCCCCCCCCCCCAGAGAATGAGGTGGTGTAGGGATGGAGGATTATGTCTCCCATCTGTTTAGGGACCAAATGTGTGTGTGTGTGTGTGTGTGTGTGTGTGTGTACACATCTACATACATACACAAGCATATGAGTATATATACACATATACACATACATATGTGTGCATATACATGTGCATATAGGTATGTGTGAATAATGTGTGTATATATAAATATGTGTATATATAAATATATTGTATTATTATATATGTATAAATTTGTATATATGTAAACACACATCCATAGATATTATAAATCTATATATATATATATACATACATATATGTCTGTGTGTGTTTGTGTGTGTATGACTATACCTTCTGAAGTAAATATTTCACCATAAAAGTTGTTTAGAGATTAGTGGCTAAATGGAATTGGATTCAGGGGACCCCCCAACCATTATGGGAACAATCTTGGTTGGAGCTAGAACCATTTGTAAAGAGCCCAGACATACCTCAAAGCTCCTTGAGGGGACCCGAGAATGAAAGGAAAGAGTAACCTGTTGTTTAGACAGTGGGGATAAGGGTGGTCAGTGTTAGACACGGAAGGGTTTTGTAAAGGCATTGACTCAGGAGATGTACTATTGTTTAATGAACAACATGTTCTTTAGGGGAGTAGACTACTGAAAGGATGGGGGGGTGCAGGATAGAAAGGGATTTAAAAGGCAAACAAAACACTTCATATTAATCCTGGAGGTAATAGGAGCTATGGATTATTTTGAGTTAGGATAGAGAGGTTGACATGGTTAGGCTTATGCTTTGGAAAAAAATCGTTTTGGCATCTGCGTGGAGTGTGGTAAATCTTGTGGCAGAGAGACCAGCTAGAAGGCTGTCATGACAGTCTCGAGAGAGGCAGTGAGGGATTTAACTGGGATGTAAGTAGAGAGAAGAAAATGTGTGTGGAAGATGTTTTTAAGGGAGAAATAACTAGATGTAGATAATGTGGGGTGAGTACATGTGAGGAGGTGAGCAATGATGCCAAGTTTTGCAACCTAGAAAGATGGTCATGCCCTTGACAATAATGAGGAAGTTCAGAAAAGGGGCAGCCAGGTGGCACAGTGGATAGAGCACCGGGCCCAAAATCTGTTATCTTCCTGAGTTCAGATCTGGCCTCAGACACTGTGTGACACTCAGATCTGTGTGACTCTGGGCAAATCACTTAACCTTGTTTGCCTCAGTTTCCTTATCTGTCAAATGAGCTGGAGAAGGAGATGGCAAGCCACTTCAATGTCATCGCCAAGAGAACCTCAAATGGGGTCATTGAGAATCAGACAGTACCAAAATGTCTGAACAACAACAACATAGAAGAGGGTAAGGTCCGGAGAAAAGAAGAGTAAGAGATGACTGAGGTTCAGAACCTTGGTAAAGGAAAGGACAATTTTACTTTCCTAGAAATAGAGAATTATGGAGGATGAACAAGGTTTAAAAAAATTGAGGGGGGAGGTGAGAAGGGAAAGAAGGGGAGAAGGGGGCAGGGTGGGGCAGGGTGAAGAGAATTGGAGAATTTGTTTTTTTCTTGGACATGTTAAGTTTGAGATGCAGATGGACTTCCAGTTAAAGATCTCCAGATAATATGAAACTGGAGTTCAAGGGAGAGATTAGTCGCTTACAAGTTGTTCTTCCTACAAACAGAATAGGGAATTTCCCAATTTGTAAATTTCTTCGTAGAAGAGAGCTTAGAGATTCCTCAGTCCAGTGCCTTGGCATCTGTTTTATTTGATGTTTTTTGGTTCAGACCTATGAACTCCTCCATCAATACAGATAGATATCCAGTCAGTCACAGATAGTCTCAGAAAGGCACTGAGGGTTTAAGTAAGTAGCCCAGGGCCCTAATATGGCTACTATAGGATATGTTAGAGATAGGGCCAGAACCAAAGCTGCTCTCTTTTGGACTCCATCCACTACTCTATACTGCTTTTTGTTCCCATTTTATAAATTAGGAAGTTGAGGCCTAGACAGGTCAACTGGCTTACCCAAAACAACATAGGCTGTAGATACTTGAGTCTGCATTTGAATCTAGTCTTTGGAATCCAGCTCCAGGACCCCTGCCACTGTACCACAGTCCTGGCTACACCAGTCAATTTCATTTGAGGAAAATGTGAAATAAGAGGAGTAAGAAGGTCACTTCTAGGCCCTACACATCTCAGGGTCCTTCCTCCAGAATTCGGAGAGGATTCCAGGTAGACAGGAACCATTCCCTTTTGTGTAACTTCTATCCGGTACAACCTTCCCAGAAACACTATTCTTACCCACCTCGGAATGAAAGAATTTTATCTGAGCACCAGATGGGCCAGTTGGTCTTTTTGGGCTGCTCCAGCCTCTGGAGTCAGTTCCCTGTTGCTCTGAACATAACCAGACAATTCTGCCCACACGGCCAGCTCCACCAGCTTTAGAAGTGGGAGGGATAATGATTTCACTTGCCAACCCCACCTCCACCTCCCCCATGTTTTATAACTCTCTCTTCACAAAGCATATAACTAGATTTTTTTTAAGCACTCATTTCAGGTAAACCCCAGAGTGGATGGTAGGAGAGGTGCTATCTCATTAGACCATGAAGGCTAGCACAGAGGAAAAAAAAAAGAAGAGAAGGAAAAGGGAAAAACAAAAACAAAAACAAGCAAGAGAGTGCGTGGCAATGTCTCCTAAGCTCACTGTGACTTCTCTGAACCTCCTAGGGAAGGGCGCAATGCAGGGTTGCCATAACAACCCAGATGCCGTGTGATTGGGACACTTTCTGGCTTAGTGCAAATGGATGGTCTACGAATAATTCTTTGTATTTGAAAATTACCAGGGATTTACAATGAGTTGGGGGGGGCGGTGGAAATGGAGGGCAGGGCAAATGGAAGCTATTACTGAGGGTACCATAAGGGGAATTTTCTTCTTGTTCTCAGAATTGATAAAGGGAAGAAATATGGGCACCAGTCATCAGGGACTGTTTTTTACTTACTTTTGTTTTTTGATCCCCAGCACTTAATAGTGTGTGCGGCACATAGTAGGTGCTTAAGAAATGTTTATTGACTGACTGACTGATTCCTCAAAGGGAGGAAAACATCAGTGCTAGTATTATCACCTTTCCATGTCTCTTTTCATTATCGAATAGTGGCAAGAATATGAAAACATCTGGATGCCCAGCTTTGCCCCTTACTAGCTGTGGCAAACTTGACAGGTTTCTTATAATCACTGATGAACTTCTGATTCCTTATCCGAGAGAAGGACCTGATACTTGATCTGTAGGGGGAAATGGAGGAACAGGTTATTTATATGTCTGCCCCTTGGTCCCTGTGAGCTCTGAATCGAGAGATCACAGCAAAAAAGTTAAAGATTTCCAGGTTAAGCTAGTACGTGCTTATTGAGCTCAATTGAATTTTATTAAATTGAATTGGAGCTGTTGAGTTATTGTTACCTACAAAACACAAAGCACTTAAAGCTGGTATTTTTACTTTTGCAAGAGGTATTGCTCTCATCCTCTAGCCCTTCTCTCTAAAAACATATATTCTTCACTCTATTATTATGTGCATACCCACTCCTGACCAAATTTCTATGGACTCCTATAATGTCAGCACCGAAGGAATCATAGAATGTGAGTCAGATGAAACCTTAGCACCCAGGATGTTAGAGATGGAAGGCATCTTAGGACAAAGAATTTAGAATGTTTCTCCTGGAAAGGACTTTGGTTATCTTGTTCTATGTGTTCATTTTACAGAGAAGTAAATATAGGCCAGCTAGGTGAAACATTGGATAGAGTGCTGGGACTGGAGTAGGTAAGATTCATCTTCATGAGTTCAAATGTGGCCTGTGACCCTGGAAAAGTCACTTATGCGTTTCTGCCTCAGTTCCTCATCTGCAAAATGAGCTGAAGAAGGAAATAGCAAAGCACTCCAGTACCTTTGCCAGGAAAACACTGACCAGGATCATGAAGAGTCAGACATTACTGAAATAAGCAAACAACAATAAATACGGACTTAGTGATATTAAGAGGGTTTAAATGATAGAATTTTGCCTTTAAGGAACTACCATGTGAAAAATGCTAGCATGTTAACATATATGTATCATAGTAGGTGCTGGGTAGAACAGTAGATAATGTACTTCGTCTAGAGTCAGGAAGACTTGAATCCAAATCTTGGCTCAGATACTTACAAGCTGTGTGACCCTGGGCAAATCATTTAACCTCTTTTTTCTTTTAGTTTCCCATCTGTAAAAAGGGAGTAATAACAGCATTTCCCTCCTAGGGTGGTTGTGAGGATCAAATGAAATAATATTTCTTACATGCTATATAAATGCCAGTTATTATTATCATGGTGGTTGTCGGTATTATTTTTGATAGAAAAGTAGAAACCAACATGAAAAATTTCCTTGGCTTCAGGGAGTTGGCAATTTGTGTTGCTGAGGAAGGCAAAGGTTGGTGGTGGGAAGATATGACATGTTATTTCTGTCTTGAAACGTTGGCTGTCCTGACTGGGGAGTGTCTCACATAGTCCACCATATCTAAGTTTGTATTCACTATGTTCATTTTCTTCCATGAACATCTTCTTACCAGTTTCATTGCTTACCACTTGTATCTTCTGCCCTTTCGCCAATCTCCTTTCCAGTTCTAGAATCATTATCAAATCACTATTGCCTCTACTGCTCAAATGGGTTCATCAATCTCCTCCCCAGGGGCTTTGCTCTTTATTTCCTATAAGTTTCCAAACCAAACCTGCCTCTCTTTCAGCCATTCCCCTATGGATGTTATCTCTTCTTGTTAGAATGTAAACTTCAATAGGGTAGGATTTCTGGGGATACGAAAAAAAGGCAAAAAATAGTCCCTGCCCTCAAGGAGCTCACAATCTAATGGAGGAAACAAAATGCAAACAACTGTGTACAAATAAGCTATATACAGCATCAATTGGAGGGGAAGAAGAAGAAGAAGAAGAAGAAGAAGAAGAAGAAGAAGAAGAAGAAGAAGAAGAAGAAGAAGAAGAATGAAGAATGAAGAAGAAGAAGAAGAAGAAGAATGAAGAAGAAGAATGAAGAAGAAGAAGAAGAAGAAGAATGAAGAAGAAGAAGAAGAAGAAGAAGAAGGAAGAGGAGGAGGATTGTAGGAGGGGGAGCAGTGTTATAAATGAATAAATGGACATGGAAGATTGATCAGATGAGGTTAAGCAATGGCCACTTGTCTAATTATGCAGAGAGGAATACTGAATGATAAATCTGGGATCCCATGACTGGGTTGAAGAATGGCTTTCCACAAACATTTTCAACCCTAAAAATTAAAAGAAAGGAATTATGCAGTAAATATAAAGTAATTACTCCTGTTTCCATTTAAATAAAGACTGAACACCAGGGCGACATAAACACTTTGGAGGATGGGGAACAGAGAGGCTTTAGAAGAGGCTGAAAACCTGTAGAGACTGAACTAGAGACAATGAAAGATAAAACTTTCAGATAAAAATTCGACATTCCCTAATCTAGAAAAGGTGAAAAGTGTGAATGTGCCTTAATTGTATATGAAGAGGTCAGCAAGACAATGAACTTGTCTCTAGGGCATAGACTGCATCCATCACTTTGTCCACAGTCCTCTATGCATTAAGATTCCCAAATGAGTACGGAAAGTAAAAATGACAAAACTGAAATTAATCCCTCTGGGTGGTATGGCTTTAGGAAGGAGGGGACTTTTGAGTAGGGAGAATTAATTGAAAGGAAAGACAAGCCTTTTGTCATTTCTTCCTTGGCATTAAGTAGTAAGGGAAGAAGCTTCTGCTGATTCTAGGCTAGGGGCCATGCCCTAGCTGCCAAAGGTTTGTTGGCACTCTACCTGAACAGACCATAGCAACCATCCAGCTGATTGGAATGCAGTATCTCCCAACCTAGCCAAAGGCTGAAGGTGGCAATAAAGAAACACAGCTGTCCATTGAAGAGTGAGCCTAGGGGACTAGTGAATCAATCCTTCTGTAGAGATTTGAATGCTCTGAGAAGAGGACAGCAGCTGATCAACTTGCAATTCCCAGTTCAGCAAGCCTAGAGGGCTTGGTTCAATGAATACACTATGACCTGTAAACTTTGCAATAACCTTTTGGAGAGAGAAAGGACATAGAGGCCCCATAGGACCTGAGTTGAGAGTTGCCATGACCATGTTTTCCCTACATATATCCCTCACTACCATTTTATTTTACTCATCTCCTTTCCTGGTCTCCTGCATATTAATGGTATGATGTGCCCCTTAATTTTGGGGGAAACTCTTCATAACTTCTTTCCTTGCTGTGCCACTTGAGGAAATGCCTTTACTAAAGAATCAAATGAATCTACTAGTTGATTAAGAGGAAGTACACCAGTGGGTGTCCATTGGGTTAGCTACCCTTAGAGTTTCCCCTAGAATCTTGGATGTAGTAACAAGCAGCCAATTGTGGTGTGAATGGGGCAAGTGATATCTGAGGAAGGTATTGATCCTCTATTGATGCTGCATAATTTTAATACTTAGAGCTCTTAGTCACTATCTTATACCCAACTTACTGTGTAGCACACTGTACAAGTTCAACCAAAGTCTCAGACAAGAGAATCAAGGTCTAACTGTAAGTGTCCCATATAGCAGTGATTCTGTCCAAACTATCCCCTACCCCCCCAATCTAGCAAGAAGTGGTAAACGCTGATTCTACCCAAGTCAAATGAAGGAAAAGGAAAAGGAAAAGGAAAAGAAAGAAAGAAAGAAAGAGAATGAAAGAAAGAAATGAAGGAAGGAAGGAAGGAAGGAAGGAAGGAAGGAGGGAAGGAAGAGACAGAAGAAATAAAGAAACAAGGGAGGGAGGGAGGGAAGGAAGGAAGGAAGGAAGGAAGGAAGGAAGGAAGGAAGGAAAGAAGGAAAGAAGGAAGGAAAGAAGGAAAGAAGGAAGGAAGGAAAGAAGGAAAGAAGAAGCAGAGGCTAGAGGAGGGGGAAGTAGAAGACTCAGGCAAAGCAGAAGATGTGCATATGTGATACTCAGCCCTGCAGATTCCAGGGAAGAAGAGAATTAGGCCTGAGTGACTAGAAATTCAGCCAAGGACAGTCTCTTACCCTAGAGTTAACTCAGGGCTTTGCCAGACCTAATATCCCCTAATATAAGAAGTTGAGTCCACCTAGCATCTTAGCCTTGGCTTTCTATAGCAGTCAAAGAGGGAAGAACCAAAGAATGAGGATGATTCCCAAAGACCAGTGATAAGGAATATAATATAAAAATCCCAAATATCAAGAAAGTCTGGGGGAAGGGACAATAAAACCTCACCAAAAAGAAACAACAACAATAACAAAACAATAGCTCACAAGCACATAAACCAAAAAAATTGCCCCCTCCAGGGATGTCCTCTCCTTACTGTTTTTTTTTCCTTCACCCCTTTTCTACCAGCCCCAGGATGCTCAGAATCCATCTGGGACTACTAGACTACTCATATGGCTTGGACAAAATGGAAGTCATCAACTATCTTTCTTCCAGTGAAATGGAGGACCACCAGCCCTTCCTATCTTCCTTTTAAATTCTTCAAGGCCTTGCCATCTGTCCTGCTTCTATATCCATGAGACTCTTAGTACTGTCATATGACCAACCTCTGTAATCTAAGAACCTCTGAGCCTTTCTGTTCTCCTCATTGCTCCACCCTTAGGACTTCCTAGCCAAGTTCTAGGCTAGGACATCTCAGCCAAGTTGAACTTTCTTTTATGTGTGGTCTCCTCCATCTAGAGTGTGAGCTCATGGAAAGTAGGGGCAGTCTGGATTTTTCTATTTTATATCCCCCTTGGTTAGCTCTGGGCTTGGCACCTAACAAGCACCTAATAAATTATCTCTTCAGTTTCCAATTAACAGAGTGGATCATAAAGTCTAAAGGAGCGAAGAATAAAACCTCCAAAAGAAAACAAAGCTCTTTGAATGTTTATTTTAATGTGAGGGAAAATGAATTACTATTTCTCAGTGAAAGAAATAATTTTGGGAGCCAAGATGGCTGTGTGAAAACAGCATCTTACCAGAGCTCTCTCACAAGCTCTGTTAGATACCTATAAAAAAGTGAATCTGAGAAGATTTGAGAGAGTTAGAAGCCGATAGCAGTCTGAGTGGGGCACATTTCCAAGACAGGAGAGTCCAAAAGGTCAATGGGATCGACCTATAGACTGGGAGAGTGCTTGGCATGCAGAGCTACACAAGACAGCACCAATGCAGAAGCAGCGGCCAAAACCAGCCAGCGACCCAGGCTGGGAGAAAGCTGGGCACCCCAAACCAGCGGAGATCCCTAGGTCTCCCAGCACAGGATGGGAGTCTGTAGAAGTGACAAGAGGCTGCAGCGCAATGCCAACGTCTGTGAGACATCAACTACTGAGACTTGCATCCCAAAGGTTAGAAACACATCTCCTTGAACTTCTGGGAAACATAATGGTCAGGTAAATGACTCTAATCCCTCCCCCTCCCCCCCTCCCCGACACAGAGAATTCCTCAGGAGAAAACCCTGGAATAGAGGAGATAGAAGTGGGGCTTCAATGGCCAAGCAGTGGGAGTTCCTGAGTCCCAGAGGGAGAGAAGCAGCAGGGGCCAACACCAGGAGCCCAGACATACCCTTGCACCCCCAGGGGAAAAGGCAGATGCTAGCACAAACAACAAACAGCTGAGACCTTTGCTGAAGAGCAACAGTGCTGGAGAGCAGCCCCAGGAGAAGAGGAGACTTCAGGCAGCCAGACCCCTCCCCCACACCTCAGGAAACTGAAGGCTATAATACACAAAGCCAGTAACTAGACTCACAATCCCCAGAAAAAGAAACCTGTGACAGAGAGCCCTGAGCCCCAAAAGCATAAACTCACTGTAAAGCCAGGAAAAAGCTAACCAACATGAAGAACACACAAAAAAAAAAAAAAAACCCGAGGACCATTGATTATTTTTATGGAGACAGGCATGATCAAAATACCAATTTGGAAGAGGATAGCCTTGACAATATACCCACATCTGATACCTCAAAAGGGAATGTGAAATGATCTCAAGCCCAAAAAGCACTACTGGAAGAGCAAAAGGAGGATTTTAAAAACCAAATTAGGGATGTAAAAGAAAAAATGGAAAAAAAAATGGAGAAAAAAACCACTGATGAAATCAAGTCCTTAAAAAATAAATGGCTGCAGAGATTCAGAATCTAAATAGCTAAAATTATACTCTGAGAGGTTAAATCAATCAATTGGAAAAGGAGACTCAAAAGCAAAATTAAGACATCAACACATTAAATTAGCAAGTGGAAGCTAATGACTCTATGAGGCATGAAGAAGTAATAAAACAAAATGGAAAGAACAAAAAAATAGAAAAAAAAATGTGAAATATCTGATTGGAAAAGCAACTGACCTGGAAAATAGATCCAGGAGAGACACTTTAAGAATTATTGGTCTACAGGAAAGCCACGATGAAAAAAAGAGCTTTGACACTATCTTCAAAGAAATTATCAAAGATAACTTCCCAGAGGTCCTAGAAGCAGAGGGTAAGATAGTGATTGAAAGAGTCCACCGATAACCCACTGAAAGAGATCTCAAATTGGAAACACCAAGAAATATTCTAGCCAAATTTCAGAATTACAAAGTCAAGGAGAAAATACTGCAAGCAGCCAAAAAGAAACAATTCAAATATCATGGAACTATAGTCAAGATCATGCAGGATCTTTCAGCTTCTACATTAAATGACAGGAGAAATTGGAATATGATATTCTGAAGGGCAAAGGAGCTGGGACTACAACCAATGATCGCTTACACAGCAAAACTGAGCATAATTTTTCAGGCAAGGAGATGGATATTCAACAAAATAAGGGAATTTCAGACCTTCCTGATGAAAAGGCCAGAACTCAATGGAAAATTTGATCTTCAAATATAAAACTCAAGAAAGACATAAAAAGGCAAACAGGGGGAAAAACCTACACAAACCTTATTAATCAATTGAGGCTAATTATTTACATCTTTATATAGGATTATATCATATTATGTATGTTATACACACATATACATATATATGTATATATATGTATATGTCGATCTTGAGAATAGTACAGTTATGACAATTGAAAGGGATACACATAGACTGTGGGTGTCTGTATAAAATAACTGATATAAGGATAAAAAACATAATTAAGAGATGTAAAGTGAGGGTTCTGGGAGACGAGGTAAGGTGTTAGTAGAAAAGAGTAAATTACAACAAATGAAGAGGCACAAAAACCCATTATACTAGAGGGAAAGAAGGGAGGGAGAAGAGCAGTATTTGAGCTTTACTCTCATTGGATCTTGTTCAACAAGGGAATAACATAGCCTGATAAGTATAGAAATCTAACTTGTCCTACAAGCAGTAGGAGGGGAAAGAGGAAAAAAGGGAGGGGGGTGGTCAAAAGGGAGGAAAGAAGTAGCAAGTGGAAAACAGTAAGATAAGGGAGGGGAATCAAGAGGGAGGGTAAACTGAAGTAGGTGGCAGTCAAAAGCAAAACTTTGTTGAGGAGTGGAAGGGGAAAGGGAGAAATAAAAGCATAAATGGGGGGAAATAGGATGGAGAAAAAGACACAGATAGTAATCATAACTGTGAATGTGATTGGTATGAACTCTCCCATAAAACGAAAGTGGATAGCAGAATTGATTAAAAAACATAATCCTACAATGTGCTGTTTATGAGAAACACATTTGAAACAGAGGGATACAAACAGGGTAATTATTTTGCCCAATTGTGTGCCCATAAATTTGACATCCTTAGGGATATGAACGAATATCTACAAAAATATAAATTGCCCAGGTTAACAGAAGAGGAAGTAAAATTCTTAAATAATCCCATCTCAGAAAAAGAAATTGAGCAAGCCATCAATGAACTCCCTAAGAAAAAATCCAGATGGTTTTACATGTGAATTTTATCAAACATTTAAAGAGCAATTAATTCCTATACTTTATAGACTATTTGGGAAAATAGGTGAAGAAGGAGTCCTAACAAATTCTTTTTATGACACAAATATGGTACTAATACCCAAACCAGGAAGAGTCAAAATAGAGAAAGAAAATTATAGACCAATTTTCCCAATGGATATTGATGCAAAAATTTTAAGTCAGATATTAGCAAAAAGATTGTGGCAACTTATCACGAGAATAATAAACTATGACAACTTAGAATTTATTCTAGGAATGCAAGGCTGGTTCAATATTGGGAAAACTATCAGCATAATTGATCACATCAACAACAAAACTAGCAGAAACCATATGATCATTTCAATAGATGCAGAAAAAGCCTTTGACAAAATGCAACACCCATTCCTATTAAAAACACTGGAAGGCATAGGAATACATGTAGCTTTCCTTAAAATTATAAATAGTGTCTACCTAAAACTGCCAACAAGCATTGTTTTGTAATGGGGATAAGCTAGCTATGTTCCCAATAAGATCAGGGGTAAAACAAGGATGTCCATTATCACCCCTATTATTCAATTTGGTACTAGAAACATTAGCTGTAGCAATAAGAGAAGAAAAAGAAATTGAAGGAATTAGAATAGGAAAAGAAGAAACTAAATTATCACTTTTTGCAGATGATATGATGATTTACTTAGAGAATCCTAGAGAATCAAGTAAAAAAATGCTTGAAATAATAAATAACTTTAGCAAAGTTTCAGGATATAAAATAAACCTACATAAATCATTGGCATTCCTGTACATTACTAACAAAGCCCAACAGAAAGAGGTAGAAAGAGAAATTCCATTCAAAGTTACTTTAGACACTATAAAATATTTGGGAGTCTATCTGCCAAGACAAACCCAGGGCCTATATGAACATAATTATGAAACACTTTTCCCATGAATAAAGTGAGATCTAAATAAATGGAAAAATATCAGTTGCTCATGGTTAGGCCAAGATAATAGAATAAAAATGACAATTTTACCTAAATTAATCTATCTATTCAGTGCCACACCAATTGAACTACCAAAAAATTATTTTACAGAGCTGGATAAAATAATAACAAAATACATCTGGAAGAACAAGAGGTCTAGAATATCTACTGTATTAATAAAAATAAATGCTAGGGAAGGTAGCCTAGCCATACCAGATATTAAACTGTACTATAAAGCAGCAGTTCTCAAAACTACCTGGTACTGGCTCAGAAATAGAGTCATGGATCAGTGGAATGGGATAGGGACACAAGATGCAGAGGTCAATGACTATAACAATCTGCTCTTTGATAAACCCAAAGAATCCAGCTTCTGGGCTAAGAATTTAATATTTCACAAAAACTGCTGGGAAATTGGAAAATGGTAGGGCAGAAATTGGGCATAGACCAATATCTTATACCATATACCAAAATAAAGTCAAAATGGGTTCATGATTTAGGAATAAAGGCTGATACTATAAGCAATTTGGGAGAGCAAGGAATAGTTTACCTATCAGATTTATGGAAAAGAAAATAATTCATGACACAACAAGAGATAGAGAGCATTACAAAATGCAAAATGGATAATTTTGATTATGTTAAATTGAAATGTTTTTGCATAAAAAAACCAAGATTAGGAAGGAAGCAGAAAATTGGAAGAAAGTATTTACAACCAGTGTCTCTGATAAATGCTTCATCTCTAAAATATACAGGGAACTGAGCCAAATTTATAGGAATACAAGTCATTGCCCAATTGAGAAATGGTCAAGGGATATGAACAGGCATTTTTCAGAGGAAGAAATTAAGATATCTATAGGTATATGAAAAAATGCTCTAAATCGCTACTGATTAGAGAAATGCAAATCAAAACAACTCTTAGGTACCACATCTCTCTTGTCAGATTGGCTAAAATAACAAAACAGGAAAACGATAAATGCTGGGGAGGATGTGGGAAAATCAGAACATTGTTACATTGCTGGTGGAGTTGTGAAGTGATCCACCCATTCTGGAGAGCAATTTTGAACTATGCCCAAAAGTCTATAAAAATTTTCATACCCTTTGACCCCGCAATAATACCACTTCTAGGGTTGTATCCCAAAGAGATCACACAAGTGGGAAAAGGACCCATATGTACAAAAATATTTATAGTGGCTCTTTTTGTAGTAGAAAAGAATTGGAAATCAAGGGGATGCCCATCAATTGGGGAATGGCTGAACAAGTTGTGATATATGACGTTAATTGAATACTATTGTACTATAAGAAATGGAGATGATACAGCCTTCCTAATATGCTGGAAAAACCTACAGGATATAATGCTGAGGGAGCAGAGCAGAACCAGGAGGACATTATACACAACCACAGTTATATGGATTCTGTGATGACCAACCCTGATAGACTTTGCTCTTTTCAGCAATACAAGATGCAAAGACAACTCCAAAGGACTCACGATGGAGAATGCTATCTACATCCATAGAAAGAACTATGGAGTCTGAATGCAGATTGAGGCACACTTTATGCTCACCTTTTTTTTCCCCTTTTTTTCTGTTTTGTTTTTGTGTTTCGGGTCTTTTGGTTCTGTTTCTTCTTTCTCATGATTCATTCAATTGGTCATAATTCTTCTTTACAACTTGACTATTGTGTAAATAAGTTCAATGTGGAGTTATATGTGGAAGATATATCTGATTCCATGCTGTCTTGGGGAGGGATGGGGGGAGGGAGGGAAGAAAATCTGGAACTCAAAATTATGTAGAACTGAGTGTTGTAAACTAAAAATAAAAAGTCCCATAAAAGGAAATAATGCTATGTATTATATTTAGAGATCACAAATTCAATAGTAGGTGAATCCAGTGGAATTGGGTACTGGAGACAAGGCACCAGGAAGTGGTACAGGAACCAGTGTAGGTGTGTATGCATTTAATTGTCTTCTGAGCACAATCCTTGCCTTTAACCTTCAATCAGCATGAGTAGTATCCTGTGGTTTAGCTATGTGGACAATTCATCTTTCTTATGGTCTCTAGGGTTCTTATAGTGAGGTGCTATCCTTCAAGGGATTCCAACAAGATTCTTGTGGTTGGAGAGTATTCAGATATGATTGACTGACAAAACTGTTGGAACTAAGAGTATGTCTATGTAGAGGGGATTTGGACAGAGGGAATTTGGAAACAGGGGACTCGAACATCAATGTGCCTAGGTTGAGCAGTTGAGTTAGAGTGATGCAAATGGTTAATTTGTGGCTCTGCATCTTGCAAGATAGCAGTTGTTCTTTTGAATCAGAAGAAGTGTATTCAAATCCTGATTTCATTATTTATCACTTCTGTTGCCTTGGACAGATTGCTTCCTTCTTTGGACCTTAGTTTGCTCATCTATGTAATGGAGAACATAAACAAGATGATAATGATGGCCTTGTCCAATTCCACATAAATGAACCTATGGATAAAAGATCCCTAGGTAAGAAAACCCTTCATTAGACTTCATATTACTCAGTCAAGATGGATTTTACTTGGATAGGTCTGGATAATGTTGCTCTGGGTCACAGGGTGTCATGAGGATGACAAGATAATGGATACTGTAGGAATCAACACTTCCTAATTGATGTGTCCATCAGCAAGGCAGAATGCTGAAGGGACCAGGAACATGGAATAGTTTCAGCATTGACACTTTATACAGTAATTTCTCTTTACCATAGATATGATCTTCTGCTTGCAGGTACACCTGTTTTAGGAGTCTTAAAAACAATATACTAGACACATTAAAGTTACTCAATAAACAGCATACCATATGGGCCCAAGGTGTGCAAAGGAAGGAACACATTAAGAGACAAGATTTGCTATCATATTTCCATTTCCTTTTGATTTTCTGACCATGTCATCTGGAACACATCTGTTTAGTCATAAAAATAAACAAACAAACAAAAACCCTCCATGAGATGCTATGGGGTCGACTTGGGGCATGTAATGGCTTGTGAAATCAAAGCACTCCTGCTTGGTGGAGAAAACTAATTCCTTCTGTTAAAATGTATGCTCTGCTCTCTAATTTTTCCGCTCTTACTGGATTAAATAAAAATGAGTGATGCCTGATCAATGATGAATCCCTGGACACATGGGAGTGTAAATGATTCCCAGCTCTACATGTGTACTTGATGTGAGACCTCTGGAAAAGTGTGATCCAAGATATATGTTCAAATGATCCAAATTCATAAGAAAGATAGGCATTCCCCAATTGATAAATGGTCAAAAGATATGAACAGGCAGTTCTTGGGGGAAGAAATCTGAGATATGTCTATGGCTATATGAAAAAAATGCTCCATATCACTAATCATTAGAGAAATACAAATCAGAACAGCTCTCATTTTGTCTCATGCCCATCTGGTTGGCAAAATTGACAAAAAAAGGAAATTGACAGATGTAGGAGGGGTCATGGGGAAATAAGTATACATAAGCACTATTGGTAAAACTAGGAATTGATATAGTCATTCTGCAAAGGAATTTGGAACTATACCCCCAAAGTGATACCACTCCTAGGCATATACACCAAAGAGGTCAAAGAAAGATAAAACAGTTGTATATACACAAAAACATTTTGCAGTGGAAATGAACTAGAAACTAAAGGATATGAAACAACTGGGGATTGACTTAACAAATTATGATATAGGAATGAAAAATATTGCTAATGTGCTGTAAGAAATGGTGAAAAAGACAATTTCATAGAAACGGGGAGATTTTGCATGAACTGATGCAGACTGAAGCATAAAGACCAGGATTACAATTCATACTATAGCAACATTGTAAAAACGAATGATCTTGAAAGAACTCTCATCAACAGAGTGATCAGCCATGATTCCAGAGGACCAATAATGAAGCATGCTATCTACCTCCTGACAAAGAAATATCAGATTAAATATATAAATAAGAGACATTTTTGAACCCAACTGGTGTGGGGATTTGTTTTGCTTCTCTGTGCATATTTTTTAAAATTGTTTTTCCCCATTCTTACTGAAGGAGAACAGAAGGGGAGAGAAAAATTAACATCTAATAATTAAAACAAGAAAGCATACAATTTATCACTAAGGTCCCCTCTCACTTTAAAATTATTTGTTCTGTGTTCCAAGTTCCCTTCCAACAACATTATGTTCTGACATTCTCTTCTCAAGTCTCTCCTAGTTCTGATATATTTTGTTCTAACACTTTGTTTTAACTTCTGACCCATTGTCTTATTATTTTTCAAGGTTCTACACTCTAAAATTCTCTTTTGTGCTAGCATTTTATGATGGTAATATTCAGCAAAAACTTTGGCTTAGACTTGTTAAAAAGAAACATCCCAAATGAGTAGCCTATGAGAACATTTTCCAGGAATGTCCCCTTGACAATGAGACTGTGTGCTTGTAAAGGAAGGAAGTCAATAACTTTTTCTTCTTGGAGAACAGGAGCATTATCACAGTCATAGCAAGTAAATGTAATAAATATCAGTTCTAAAACTCTTCTTGACACTAATGAATCAATAAGTTAATAATTCCATTAGTGGACAACTGTTTGTTAAGCATCCACCATATTACTGCTTGAACCAGTGTCTTCTGCTTCCCCTCCAATGATCTTACCATAATACTTGTCTTCAATGGAACTTTTATTATTATGAAATATAGCAAGAACCTTGGTTTAAATCGCTTTATCTTTTGAGATAAAACTCCTTATATTGACAGAATCGATGACACAGAAAGTTACTTCTAAATTAATGCTTCCATAGAAAGAGTGATCTCTCATTCCCTTGGTATGGATATTCCAAACCAAAGTCAGTTGTGGTCCCTGTGGTTCTTATTCTATAAAATTCTTATGTAAAGAGAAGATCTATAAATTGGAGAGAAAACTTCTTCCTGTTTTTATATTTCAAGGCCACCAACGTACTGTTAGGGAATGAGAGTATGTTAGAATCAGAATAATTGAACATCCTCATTTTACAGTTGATAAAACAGGCATTCAGAAAAGGGTACTTGTCCAAGTATCTTGTTCAAACTTGTCCAAATTCAGATAGCTAATAGCATTTAATGGGACTTATCAAAAGCCCAAGATGTGCCTCCATTTCTCTGAGTCTGAACTCTGGAACTGCTGTCCTATGAGACCAAGGTGCTACAGAAAGAGCACTGACCTTAGAGTTAGAAGTTGCGTGTTTGAAATCTTTTATCAGCTTCCAATTAGCTGTGTGACCTTGGGTAAGTTACTCTATTCTCTTAGAACCCCATTTTTCCTCAGATATAAAACGAAGGGATTTTTACTATGTACTCTCTAGGGCCAATTCTTTTTTTTTTTAATTTTTTTTTTATTTTTTTTTCCTTTATTTATTTTTAGTTTACCACACATGGTTCTACATAGTTTTGAGTTCCAGTTTTTCTCCCCTCCCTCTCCCCTCCCTCCCCAAGACGGCATGAAGTCTCATATAACTGTCATGTATAACTTCGCATTGAATTAATTTATGCTCTAGTCAAGTCGTGGAGAAGAATTTTGACCAATGGAATGAATCATGAGAAAGAAGAAACAGAACCAAAAAAAAAAAACAAAAAAAAACCCCAAAACCAAAAACAAAAGAGAAGCAGAAAAGGCGAGCATGTAGTGTGCCTCAGTCTGTATTCAAACTTCGCAGTTCTTTCTCTGAATGAAGATAGCATTCTCCATCGTGAGTCCCCTGGAGTTGTCCTTGCCCCTTTAGGTTGCTGAGAGAAGCGCAGTATGTCAAGGTTGGTCCTCACGGAATCCACATATCTGTGGCTGTGCACAACGTTCTCCTGGCTCTGCTCCGCTCACTCAGCATTATGTCGTGTAGGTTTTTCCAGGTTGTTATGAAGTCTGCATCATCCCCATTTCTTATGGCACAATAGAATTCCATCACCTTCATATACCACAGCTTGTTCAGCCATTCCCCAATTGATGGGCATCCCTTTGCTTTCCAATTCTTGGCTACCACAAAGAGAGCTGCTATAAATATTCTTGTACATATGGGTCCTTTTCCCGCTTGCGTGATTTCTTTGGGATACAACCCAAAGTTGGTGTTGAAGTGGTATTACTGGGTCAAAGGGTATGAACATTTCTATAGCCCTTTGGGCATAGTTCCACACCACCCTCCAAAATGGCTGGATCAGCTCGCAACTCCACCAGCAATGCAACAATGTTCCAATTTCCCCACATCCTTTCCAGCATTTATCATTCTCCTGATTTGTTATTTTAGCCAATCTGACAGGAGAGATGTGGTATCTAAGAGTTGTTTTGATTTGCATTTCTCTAATCAGCAGCGATCCAGAGCATTTTTCCATATGCCTGTAGATAGCTTTAATTTCTTCCTCTGAAAACTGCCTGTTCATATCCTTTGACCATTTCTCAATTGGGGAATGGCTTGTATTCCTATATATTTGGCTTAGCTCCCTGTATATTTTAGAAATGAGGCCTTTATCAGAGATACTAGTTGCAAAGATTTTCTCCCAATTTTCTGCTTCCCTCCTAATTCTTGTTGCATTGGCTTTTTTTGTACAAAAACATTTCAATTTGACATAATCAAAATTATCCATTTTGCATTTTGTAATGCTCTCTATCTCTTGTTGGGTCATGAATTCTTTACTTTTCCACAAATCTGATAAGTAAACTATTCCTTGCTTTCCCAAATTACTTAGAGTATCAGCTTTTACTCCTAAATCATGAACCCATTTTGACTTTATTTTGGTATATGGTGTAAGATATTGGTCTATGCCCAGTTTTTGCCCTACCATTTTCCAATTTTCCCAACAGTTTTTGTGAAATAGTGAATTATTAGCCCAGAAACTGGCTTCTTTGGGTTTATCAAAGAGTAGATTGCTAAACTTGTTGATTTCACCTACTTGTGTACCTATCCTATTCCACTGATCCACACCCCTGTTTCTTAACCAGTACCAGGCAGTTTTGATGACTGCTGCTGTGTAGTACAGTTTAATATCTGGTGTGGCTAAACCACCATCCCTAGCATGTCTTTTCATTAATATCCTAGATACTCTAGACCTCTTGTTTTTCCAAATGAATTTTGTTATTATTTTGTCCAGCTCAGTAAAAAAAAATTTTGGTAGTTCGATTGGTATGGCACTGAATAGATAGATTAATTTAGGTAGAATTGTCATTTTTATTATATTAGCTCGGCCTAACCATGAGCAACTGATATTTCTCCATTTATTTAGATCTGATTTTATTCGTGTGAAAAGTGTTTCATAGTTATGTTCATATAGGCCCTGGGTTTGTCTTGGCAAATAGACTCCCAAATATTTTATAGTGCCTTCAGTAACTTTGAATGGAATTTCTCTTTCTATCTCTTGCTGTTGGGCTTTGTCAGTAATGTATAGGAATGCTGAGGATTTATGTGGGTTTATTTTATATCCTGCAACTTTGCTAAAGTTGTTTATTATTTCAAGTAGTTTTTTACTTGATTCTCTAGGATTCTCTAGATAAATCATCATATCATCTGCAAAAAGTGATAATTTAGTTTCTTCTTTTCCTATTCTAATTCCTTCAATTTCTTTTTCTTCTCTTATTGCTACAGCTAATGTTTCTAGAACCAAATTGAATAATAGGGGTGATAATGGACATCCTTGTTTCACCCCTGATCTTATTGGGAATGCATCTAGTTTATCCCCATTACAAATAATGCTTGTTGATGGTTTTAGGTAGATGCTATTATAATTTTGAGGAAGGTTCCCCTTATTCCTATGCTTTCTAGTGTTTTTAATAGGAATGGGTGTTGTACTTTGTCAAAGGCTTTTTCTGCGTCTATTGAGATGATCATATGGTTTTTGCTAGTTTTGTTGTTGATATGGTCAATTATGCTAATAGTTTTCCTAATATTGAACCAGCCTTGCATTCCTGGAATAAATCCTACCTGGTCATAGTGTATTATTCTCGTAATGAGTTGCTGCAATCTTTTTGCTAATATTTTATTTAAAATTTTTGCATCAATATTCATTAGAGAAATTGGTCTATAATTTTCTTTCTCTGTTTTAACTCTACCTGGTTTAGGTATTAGTACCATATTTGTGTCATAAAAAGAATTTCGTAGAACTCCTTCTTCCCCTATTTTCCCAAATAGTCTGCAAAGTATTGGAATTAGTTGTTCTTTAAATGTTTGATAGAATTCACATGTAAAAACATCTGGCCCTGGAGATTTTTTCCTAGGGAGTTCGTTGATGGCCTGCTCAATTTCTTTTTCTGATATGGGGTCATTAAGAAATTTCACTTCCTTCTCTGTTAGTCTGGGCAGTTTATGTTTTTGTAGATATTCATCCATATCTCTAAGGTTGTCAAATTTATGGGCATACAGTTGGGCAAAATAATTCCTAATTATTGTTTTGATTTCCTCTTCATTAGAGGTGACCTCACCCTTTTCATTTTTGATACTGGTAATTTGATTTTCTTCTTTCTTTTTTTTAATCAAATTGGCCAAAGGTTTGTCAATTTTATTGGTTTTTTCATAAAACCAGCTCTTTGTTTTATTTATTAATTCAATAGTTTTCTTGGTTTCAATTTTATTAATCTCGCCTTTGATTTTCAGTATTTCTAATTTGGTATTTAATTGGGGGTTTTCAATTTGCTCTTTTTCTAGCTTTTTCAGCTGTATGCCCAGATCATTGATCTCCTCTTTCCCTATTTATTCATGTAGGCATTTAGAGATATAAAACTTCCCCTAAGAACTGCTTTTGCTGCATCCCATAAGTTTTGGTATGTTGTTTCATTATTGTCATTCTCTTGAATGAAATTATTGATTGTTTCTCTGATTTGATCTTTGGCCCACTCACTCTTTAGAATTAAATTATTTAGTTTCCAATTAGTTTTTAGCTTATTTTTGCATGGTTCTTTATTAAAAATGATTCTTATTGCATCATGATCTGAAAAGGATGCATTGACTACTTCTGCTTTTCTGCACTGGATTGTGAGGTTTTTATGCCCTAGTACATGGTCAATTTTTGAGTATGTGCCATGTACTTTTGAGAAGAAAGTATATTCCTTTTTATCCCCATTCAGTTTTCTCCAGAGGTCTATCATATGTGCCTTTTCTAAAATTCTGTTTACCTCCTTAACTTTTTTCTTATTTATTTTGAGGTTAGATTTATCAAGTTCAGAAAGGGGGAGGTTGAGGTCTCCCAATATTATAGTTTTGCTGTCTATTTCTTCCTGTAACTCCCTTAACCTCTCCTCTAAGAATTTGTATGCCTTACCACTTGGTGCATATATGTTAAGCAATGATATTGCTTCATTGTTTATGGTGCCTTTTAGCAGGATATAATGTCCTTCCTTATCTCTTCTAATTAGATCTATCTTTACTTTTGCTTTGTCTGAGATTAGGATTGCTACACCTGCTTTTTTTTACTTTAGCTGAGGCACAATATATTTTACTCCAGCCTTTTACCTTAACCCTATGTGTATCCCCCTGTTTCAGATGCGTTTCTTGTAAACAGCATATTGTAGGATTATGGTTTTTAATCCATTCTGCTATCTGCTTCTGTTTTGTGAGAATGTTCATCCCCTGCACGTTCAGGGTTATGATTTCTATCTGTGTCTTTTTCTCCATCCTAATTCCCCCTATTTATGCTTTTATTTCTCCCTTTCCCCTTCTCCTCCCCAACAAAGTTTTGCTTTTGACCGCCGCTTTCCTCAGTTAACCCTCCCTCTTTATTCCCCTCCCTTATCTAACCGTTACCCACTTGCTACTTCTCCTCTTCCTTCTGCCCTCCCCCCTCCCTTTTTCCCCCCTTTCCCTCCCACTTCCCGTAGGACAAGTTAGATTTCTAAACTTATCAGAGTATGTTATTCCCTTCTTGAACTAGATCAGATGACAGTAAAGCTCAAATACTGCTCTTCTCCCTCCCTTCTTTCCCTCTACTATAATATGTTTTTTTGCCACTTCCTTTGGTGTAATTTACCCTTTTCTACAACCTTCTTACCACTTCCCTCATAGCCCTCCCTTTATATCTCTTATTTATATTTTATATCTTTACATCAGTTAATTTATACAGGCATTCACAACCTATGTATATCCCTTTCATTTGTCACAATAGTTGTACCATTCACAAGAATGACTTATATATGTATATGTATATATATATATACATAAAAAACATACATAAGATGATATAATCCCACATAAAGATGTAAACAACCTAAGCTTATTGGTTAATGAAGTTTGTGGGGTTTTTCCCCCGGTTACCTTTTTATGTCTCTCTTGAGGTTTGTATTTGGAGATCTCTAGGGCCAATTCTAAATCCCACTATCTTAAGCACTTAATAACCCAGTGCCTGGCACATAGTAGGTGCTTATTAAGTGTTTATAGATTGACTAGTGTTGATTCCAATTCTAATATGAATTAATTATCAATAATAGATAGTGGTTTTGATGGTGGTATCGATAGTCGATAGTGGTTCCAATTATTAAATTTCCAAGAGTTCTGAGGGACTATTCAGATAGTGTTGGGTAAAGAGGGAGTTTTAGATGGTCTTCTCTATGTCAGCATAGTATTAGAGTCATACAAGGGATCTGTCTGTCTTTCATTAGTTATGTGTGTATTTGAGTCAATGAAAGTTGGAATATTTGGGGCAGTAACATTTCTGCCTGACTTGCTTTTAAATCTATATCTGTTTCTTAAGTTCAGAATAAAATAAATAAAATTTAAAAAATAGGAGGTTCAGAAGGGCATAGCTCTCTCAACTTCTAGCAGAATGCTCTAGTGGTAGATATTGAATAAATGTTAGTTGAATGAGATGAACGAATAAGCATTAGGAATCTCTTCCTCACAGATAAAATACCTTTTCATTCCAAAATGGGAGAGAAGACTTTTATTCTTACTAGGAGAGACAGTGTGACATAGTGGACAGCAGACTGGACTTGGCTTTAGGAACATTCAGGTTCAAATCCACCCTTGGATACTTATTAACTGTGAAGACTGGAATAATTCCCTTAAACCTTTTTGAGTCTTGGTTTGCTCATCTGTACATGCGATTAACAATACTCTTGACTGACAGGATGTTGTGAGGATCAAATATGATAATAATTGGGCATGAAGGAACTTCTTGTGCTTTTTTCCCTCCCTTCATAAAATTTAAAATTCAAGAAAGTCTAAACAATTATTAGGCTGTGGATTCAAATCCAGCTGGGAGAGGGAAAACAGAAATCGGCATATCCGCAGAGGTAATGTAAAATCCTTTGCTGAAAAAAAGACTTTAATAGAGGGATTGGGAAGAGAGCAGGAGGTGCCTTCATGCCTGAATTCAATTTAATTCAGTCTAACAAACATCTGAAAGCAGAGAGGGAGCACCCTGGAGTGTGGGAAAGGGCACAGAGAGGAGGCGCCAGAATCATCAGAGATAAACACTGTTGATTTCTCAATTCTGCTCAGGCTACCCTCGGTAGGGTATGCAGAGAAAGTAAAACAAGTCCCCAAGGAAGGTCAGGAGCCTTTAGGGGCGTTAAGATTATCCCCGGTATTGCTGGTGGTACTATTCATAACGAATGAGCTCACATTTCTGTAATGCTTTGGGTTGGCAAAGTCTTTTTCTCACAACTATCTGGGGTAGAGAGTGTCTATTTATTATCATTACTGCTACTATCATTAATATACTGCTATTAGGGCAGCTAATTCCAGGCTTAGAGTCAGGAAGACTCATCTTAATAAGTTCCAATTTGACCTCAGACGTTTACTACCTGCGTGACCCTGGGCAAGTCACTTAACCCTGTTTGCATCAGTTTCCTCATCTGTAAATGATTTGAAGAAGAAAATAGGAAACAACTCCAGTATCTTTGCAAGAAAACCCCAAATGGGGTCGTGAAGAGTCGGACACAACTTAAACAACTGAACAGCAACAGCAACAACTACTACTACTAGTTCTGCCGCTGTTGCTGTTGCTACTACTACTACTGCTGCTGCTACTGCTGTTGCTGTTACTAGTAAGCCTAATTTACAGATAAAAAAAAACTGAGGTCCAAAGAAGCTCTTGTCCTTTCCACTACCTAATGAACAGAGGTTAAATTTCCATTACTGAAAGGTCCCAAGGTTTGTCTAAAAGGTGGGATCACCTAGACATTCCCTGGGCTGCTGATTACCTGTGTGACCTTGAGCAAGTCACTTACTTTCTCTTGGCCTAATTTTCTTTAACTGTAGAATGAAGGGGTTGGACCTTCAGATGTTCCTTCCAACTCTAAATCTATCATCCTATCATTTTTCTCGTTTCCTTGGTTCCTAGGCTAGTATCCATTTTTGCCTTGGTCCTGGTGGTCAAGTTCCTGAAGCATCCTTCTGAGCTTCCCTTCCCTTCCTTCAAAATTGTGTCTTTTGAAGGGGTCCTGGGCTGTTTAGGAATTTATTTGCACATCCCTGCCTCTGGAATTGATTCTGAATTTATGATGCACACTCAAGTCTTTCATGACTGGAGCTTGAGGAATTTCATTAGGCTCGACCTATAATTGTTGTTGTAAATGTTTACACATCTATAAATTATTATTAAGCAAGCGGGACAAGGTCAACTTTTATCTTTAGAGGTGTCTCAAATATACTAAAGAGATTTCCCAGCAGACAAAAGGGGCTGGCATGTGACTAATTACTATCCATGTTAGTGGGATATTGACAACACAATTTCTTGCTATTAATATGGAGGCTCAAAATGAATCCTTTAACTTGACCATGACATATGATCACTATATAACTAATGTCCAAGCATTGGATTTTGAAACAAGGTCATCAAGCTGGCAGGCAGTAAGTCACAATGTTGTCCCTAACTTGCTGTGTGACATTGGCAAGAACTTTTCTCCTCTCTGGACCTCTGACTTTTCAGCAATAAAATGAGGAGGTCAGAATTAATCATTTCTTATGTGACTATTTCTACAGGAAGTTGGCAGTCAAAAACTTTCTGGCCTTGGTATTGGAGACCTGTACTGAGTGTTGTTTGTCACTTGCTAGCTCTATGACATTAAAGCAAAGATAATTCTGATTTCTGAAACTTAGTTCCGAATCTACAAAATGAGAATAATCTGTGTCCTGCCTACTTCTTAGGGCTATTGAAAGGGTCACAGGAGATAATGCATACAAAATGCTATGTAATCACAGAGCTCCATACAATCATCAGTTGTTTTGTTAATGATATTAATAATCCTTTCTGGTTTTCTTTGGAAACTGTTACATGGTTTTCTGCTTCAACAAAAAAAATGTTTGATATAAACCCCAAATGTGTCTCTTTACCATTGTATTGGGAAGAAGCCTGGAGCAGTTAAGATGCATGAATTTTAATCCAAGAGAAATCGACACCTCCAAATTTTCAGTGATAATTTATTGTAACTCAGAGGTCAAGCCAAGCATAGCAAATGAGACTCCATTATTTGATACTGGAATTCTCATTAATTACTTTTTCCTTCTTCCTTATAAATTTCCATTATTATCTTAAAGGCTTGGTTTTGTAGCAGACTGCATACTCAGAATGGTATCTGACCTAAGACTTATGGAATCAGTTCTGGATACAGGAATCCTGTAAGAGATTAGGAAAATCATGGAAATATCCCCTCATGATCAATGTCAGCCATTTCCTGGTTAGACCTGATAATGCCAAAATGAGTTGTGTTGCTAGTTTTGGAGCATAGATGAGACTGTGGATATTTACCCCAGTAGCAGGTGCTCTGGATCTACTCTCACAACATCCTCCTCCCACTGGAAACAGAGTTGGCACAGGATATCTGTCATATCTCTTCAGAGCATTTTATTTAACCCTCAGGAACTTGAGGCTGTGGTGGTTTCATCTTTATAATGCTTTATAATGATCAGGGGCCCCTACAGATGTGCTTTCTCACATTGGTTATCGGTTGATCTCAACTATTCAGCCAGACTTAATTCACTTGCAGAAAGTGGGTATTTACTAAGGACAGATAGCATAAAAATAGTTCTAAAATGTCTGTGGCACACTCTCCCACAAGGACACAGAGTTCAGGAATAACAGTCATGCTTAGAGTGCATGTTGCAAAGAGGTAACTCATAATTTCTGGAAGTCCTTTTGTAAGAATTCTTAAGATGTTTCCCTTAGGTAGAATATAACCTTTTTTAGGCCTTTTTGTAGAGAAACCTGAAGCTGACTTTCCTCAGTGTGACTACTTTGTCCTCAGCTCCAGATGCAAATATTGTTATAAATGTTGTTCATATAATGCTGCTAAAATGCAATAAGAAGTCCAGACACTCCAACCCTTTAAATTCACTTGGCTGTCTTCTGGTCATGGTGGGAAGGAAAGAGGTGATGGCTCTATTCCCCTCCCTACAAGTCATTCCTTCTCAGGGTCTTAGCTGGAACTTTTTTTCTTCTCTATGCCTGCAAACTTTGAACTGAACTGAACTGAGCTGGCTGGATATTTTATAGAAAAAAATCCATGGGCCATGATAAAGTCTATTCAACCAATACTCATATATCTCCTGTGGAGTGGTACTTCTTTTCATTCCATGGCTTTCAAGGACTTTTCATACGCAGGCTAATATCTTTGATTGATTGGCTGATTCATTCAGTAGAGATACTCTCACCTGGTTAAAATTCTTACTTTAAGTAGGGTGGGAGATCATTTATGGATGAACTCCATTAACTCTTGCCCTTACATTGACAGGACTATGAAAGTTCCAATTTGATAGTTAGCTCCTTGAGGGTAGGGACTATCTTTTGCTTCTTTTTGTATCCTCAGTGGCTGGAACATAGTAGGTGCTTAATAAATAATAAATGTTGATTGATTGATTCTGGGCCTAAGGATGAATCTGGAATATCGTCATTTAGTCATTGTGGGATGACTGACTAAAGGTCAGGGTAGTCATTAAGCCAGAAATCTTAGCTCCAAACCACATTTAAGCTCTCTGATCTCCAGTTTCTTTATCTGTAAATTGATGATAATAATACTTGCATTTTCTATCTCACAGGGTCGTGATAAGAAAAGAACCTTGCAAACATTTCATCTCTCTAATAGTGGACAGTTATTGTTATTGTAAATTACCCAGGCAATTCTGCCAGCACATGAATAGGCAACAGGTCAGATATCTGAGAGAGACAGACCAACATGTAGGTGCATTAAAATAGGCACCAGCCTTCAGATAACCTTAAAGTTAACTGATACTTGGGCAAGGGGTATGCTTCATTCAAGAATTTTAATTTGACATTTATTAAGGCCTGCTTTGCGCCAGGCACTGTGCATGTCATTGGGGGTATTAAGACAAAATGAAACCAATCCTTCCTCTTTGGGTGTTTGCAGTCTAAGAGGGACACTTTGTGCTTCTTATTAGGATAGGGACTAATCTCTAGGTATGCGTAGCCCAGGGCCTAAAAGTAAACTGGGTAATTTCTCTTACTTAAATGAAGAGATTCAATAAGTAAAAAAAAGAGCATAAGATTAGGCAATGTTCATATACATATGCTAAGTCTAAGTAAGCCCCTTCATCTCATTTAGTGGAGGTTAAATTTGTTAGGGAAGAGTATGTGTGCATAAGAATGTACACTTACAGATCCAATTGGGTAGGTGTTGGTAATTGTACCACAAGGGGGTTAATGGTATCTCTGCCCAGACTAATAGCTTTATTGGAAGTTTTTCCTTCTAGGCGATTTTCAGACTTTCCATGTTTTGTTTTCCTAAGGGAAACCAACTTAATTTAGTTCAACATATACTTATAAAGTGACTAGATTGTTGTTACATGTTTTTCCTTCATTTTTGAAGAGGATCAGGACATCAGGAAAATGATGACATGACTTGTAGTTGACTTTGATTTGACGGAGGACTATGCAAGGTCACCAGCCTCGCTTTCTCCTCCAGAGCATCCTGGCCCCAGTGGCCTGATATTCATTACCTGGGATCACCCCAGATGCAATGGGAGGTCCTGGCTGTTTTAGGCTAAGGCCTTTTCAGGTCCTCACTTTGAGTGAGGTAACCATTCCATTCAGTGAATAGGACTGGATAGGAGACACTTTGCTAAGTGCTAGGGATATAATTAAAATGAAACAATCTATACCCTCAAGAAGCTAACACTCTATTTTGGGGTGGAGTATAAAATAAAAGGTAGGATGTGGTAAGCTCAGAGATTAGGGAATGCTTCATAGAGAAGGGCCACTAGGACCAAGTTTTGAAGGAAAAGAAGGATCATAAGTAATGAAGGTGAGCAGATTCCTAGCATTGCTGCCCCGTCCTTCCACCCTCACCCTGCTGGCACCCTTAGAGTCAGTCTCAACCCTGCACTCTCCCTCACCTTTCAAAAGAAGTCTTGTTGACTTTCATCCCACAGCCTCATTGGATCTACCCCCTTCTTTCCATTTGCACAACCACGGCCCTAGTTCTGGCCCTCATCAATTCTTACTAGTTTTATATTAATGGACTCCCAATCAATCAGTCTTTCTGCCTCAAGTCTCCCCTTCTATAATCTGACCTCTACCCTACCCACTTGTCAAATTAATATTCCTAAATCTCAAGTATGGCTATCACTCCTCTTCTAAACAAGCTCTGGTCACTCCTTATCGCTTCCAGGTTTCTTTGAGTGGTAGTTAAAGATCTTCAAAATCTCGATGCAGTTTAACTTTCCTGATTTATTACACATTACAATCTAGCCAAGCTTGCTCCAGAAACCCCTCAAAATGCTAGTGCCTTCCCTCTGAGATTAATTCCACTTTATACTGTATATATCTTATTTGTACATAGTGCTTTGTATCCACTCTAGAGTGTAAACTCCTTGAGGGTAAGGAATATTTTTGCCTATTTTCCCTTTAATATATTAATTATTAGATCTCAGCCTAGTTCCTAACAGATCATTTTCCACTTTCACCAGAAGTTTTTTTTTTTTTTTTCAAATAGGGAGTTTTTTTCTTAAGGAATTTATGTTTTCCTTTCTATCAAACACTAGACTGTTGACTTCTATTGTTTCTGATTCTTCCTAGTCTACTCAGTTCGATATTGACCCTTCCCATCTTTTGTCGTCTTTGCCACTTTTCGGGGTTTGACATCAGAGTTGTTTTGATTTGCATTTTTCTTATTTTTAGTAATTTGGAGTATCTTTTCATGGTTGTCCATAAACAGTCATTTTTCTTTGGAGAACTACTCATATCCTTTGACTACTTATCTGTTAGGAAATGGGAATGGCTTTTGTTTATACATATCATATATACATATACCTACATGTATATTGTGCATAGGTATAAATCTAGTTATGAATTGTTTACATATCTTGGATACCAAACCCATGACAGAGAATTTTGATACAAAGATTTATTTCCCCATTCAATGGATTCCCTTCTTACCTTATATACATTAATTTTGTCTGTGCAGAAGCTTTTTAGTGTCATGTAGTTTCAACAATTTGGCTAGCAGCTGCTGTGGGGGCGAAAGAAGAACACAAGCCCAACAACAGGAGTGCTGCAAGCCCAGGTTCTTTTGATCTGCTTTCCTAAGGAAAGCAACATTAAGGGATTAACAATCTTACTTTGATCCAGCATAGAAATATCATTCACTTAGTCCAGGGGAAAAGCCAGCACCCTGAACTTCAGAGCAAATACAAACAAATTACAAACATCAACAGACAGACCTTGTCTGATTCAAATCTCGATTCATAGTTACCAGAGTTTAACAAAGTCCGAACATTTGGGTTTATGAGCTGGAGGGCTCTTAATTACAGATGCCCAGGGTCTCCACATCAGCACACCACCAATGATGAGAGCTCTTCAGCAAATAGCTCTGTTCCCTCTTTTTATGCCCTCTTTAGCCATCATCAAACGTCATCTGAGCGACCCGAACTTAAGTTCTTACTATTGGCTCTGGTCTCAGCAACTCCCCTTAGGACCCTGGGGGCTTCACACCCACATTGGCTTAGCACCTAGTAGCTAGGGGTTTTGGGCCTATTTGGGAGTGAAGATATAATCAGACCTCCCTTCATTGGCCCCACTTGGAGCCCCACCTTAGTTACCAATACACATGTAATCAGAGATAACTATTTCATTTTTTATCATTACCTCTATCCATCTCCTACTCACAGCTATAGGAGGTATATGATCTTCTAATTTTTTGTTGTATGAGTTTTTAAAAAATATTAAGGTCACATATCCATTTAGAATATATTGTGGAATATGTTGTAAGATGCTGATCTAAGCTTACTTTTTGCCAGATTACTTTTCAATTTTTCCAGCAGATTTTATTCTTTAGGGTATTCTTTCCTTAAGAATTTATATTTTCTGTTTTATCAAACACTGCACTATTGAGTTCTATTGTTTCTGATTCTTCCCAGTCTACTCTGTTCCATTGACCTATTGCTATTTGTTAATCAATTCCAGATAGATGGTTTTGATGATTTTACGCTTTATAATAGAGTCAGAGGATTGCAAGGACCCAATCTTCTTTCAAAACTCAGGCCAGGCTCCACCTTTCCTTATTTCCTCAACTGCTTCTCCCTGGAGTACCTTACATTCACAAGGATGTATTGGAATTAGAAAAGACTTGATGGAGTCAAGGAGACCACAAAGGAGGGTGAAAAAGTGTTTGAGATGAATAGTGATGAGGGTTTGAATTAGGAGGGGATTGTATGAATAAAGAGAAGTGAATGGAATGAGAGAGAAGATTGGGGACAGAGTGTGGAGAGAGAAGATGAAAGACAATTTCTCACGGGGGAAGCCCAACATCTAATTGCAGGGTGAAGATGATGAACCAGCTAGTCACTGCACATTGGAGTGTATAGGGTGTTCAGGGAGGACTAATACTTCTGGTGCAAAGGCTTGCTGCTCAACCAACTTTGGTGTCCACCTGTCATCCAACCTGTGGCTCTAAGAAGCTGTAGCATGTGCAGTGTCCACACCCAGGTGAAACCATCTTATCAGATGAGCTGAGCCAGGTTGAGAGTAACCAATAGGTCTCAAACCCATCATTGAGTTTTGTTGTTATGTTGCCCAAGCATGTGAAGACTTTCCATGGTCGGGATGGGTATATGAGAACATTTTGTTCCAATGTCCACGAAAGCAGCTGAAGCAGGCACTGTAGGGCTTTTAGAGCTCCATCAGACATAGAAGATTCTGAGGTCATTCACTGTATCCCAGGTCATCAACAGTCATCCTGACTTTTGTCTTGCCACTGGACTTTGATGATTCAGAATGAGAGTCAGGCTGACAACCTTGTGCAATTATGCCTCACTCAAATCCAATTCACATACAAGTCAAGACATCAGCCCATGATGTCATTGATCATCTTCACAAAGGAAGGATAAATAACCATAATTAAGTGTCTGTTATGTACCAGGTACTGTGATAAGTACTGGAGACACAGAAAAATAAAAGACTCTCACCACATCAAGTAGCTCATACTCTAACTGAGGAACCAACATGTAAAGAACTATGTGCAAACAAGCTATGCACAGGATAAATTAGAAATAATCAACAGAGGGAAGACTCTAGAATAATGGGGGATTTGGAAAGACTTTTAATAGGTAAGTGGGATTTTAGCTGAAACTTGAAGGAAGTTTGAGATATCCAATAAGCAGCTGGAGATGTGAGAATGGAGACCAAATGAGAGAATTTGAAAATCAGTGACACAGAGATTGATAAGTGAATCTATGGGAGCTGACGATATTACCAAGTGAAACAATATAGAGGGAGAAGAGAAGAGGGCCTGGGACTGAAGCCTGTGAGATAACCACAGTGAGTAGGAGTGACCTATATGAAGATCCAACAAAGTGTGATAGAGTAGGTAGGTAGGAGGAGAAGCAGGAGAAATTAGTATCCCCAAAACCTAGAGAATAGAGAATACCAAGGCAAAGAGGATGATTGATACTATCAAAAGCTGTAGAGGTCAAGAAGAATGAGGATTGAGAAAAGTCTGTTCCATTTGGCAATTAAGAGATATTTAGTAACTGTAGAGGAAGCATTTTGGTTTGAATGAGAACAGAAACCAAACTGTAGAGAGTAAGAGGAAAAGAAAGGGAGGTACCTATTATCGATGGCCTTCTCAAGCAGTTTTGCCACAAAACAGGGAATAGATATGGGATGACTTTAGTGGAAATGGATGGGTCAGCTGAGGAATTTTTGAGGATGGGGGAGACGATGAAATGTGTGATGGCAGTAAGGAAGCAGCCAGTTGACAGTGAAAGATTGAAAGGAGTGAGAGAGTAAGGATGATAGAGGGGGTTGAGGTGAATGGGAAATGCTAAACCAGGAGAAAGTAGGATCAGTCAGCCCTGGGGGAAAGACTACATGTGAGTACATTAGGAGAAAATGATCAATATTTATGGAGGCTCTGAATATGTCAGAAAGAATGAGAATGGAGAATAACTTTCATAAGTAGAGTAATAGTAAGTAGTATTTTTATATAAGAATATTCTACATGCGTTGAAAGCGATATAAGAAGAATAATGAGGTCAGAAACCAGATTACAATGGAGGTGATCGCCAACATTTGGGTGCATTTTGTGAATGCGAAGTTGAAAGGGGGACCTAGATAGCATCCGGATTCCTGGGTTTCCTTTGTCTGGGATTCATAATTTCTGTTTTGGAGAGGTTTGAAAGGTCATGAAAATTTAAAAAAAAATGTCTAGTTTTCTAGGTTGTTGGCTCTGTAACCTGGAGCTTCTCACTTTAGGACTCTCCTGTAGGGTATAAACCAGTAGAACTCAGTCATGATATGCATGCAGTGGTTTGTGGAATTAAGTAAAGAGCTCATTTCAGGTCAGATAAATCTCTGATGTAATTTTCCTATAAAGATTGGTGGAGGGAGGGAAATACGGATTTTTGAGAGCCTACTAAGTACCAGATTCTGTGCTAAGAACTTAACAAATATCTCATTTCAGCTTCACAACAGCCCTATGAAATGGGTTCTATTTTGTCCCATTTTACAGTTAAGGAAACTGAAACAGAGGTTAAGCGATTGGCCAGTAAATGTCTAAGGCTGTATTTGAACTCAAGTCTTCATTATTTCAGGCCCTGTTTTGTGCATTATGGTGCCTTCTAGCCAAAAAAGCAAGTTCAGAGTCCTGAATCTAGGTTTGATTCTTTTGTCTGCCACTATGCCAGTAACTCTCTCTCTGACATCAGGCCTGTATTAAACCTCAGTGGACCAGGGTTTCCTCATCTTTAAAATCAGGATCTTATACTAGATGTTCTCTAAGGACCTTCTGGAAAGTGCAGCATTTGGAGTCAAAGGTTGCTGATTCAAACCCTAAGTGTGGATCTAGATGGCATCAGGATTCCTGGGTTTCCTTTGTCTGAGATTCGTAATTTCTGCTTTGGGGAGGTTTGAAAGGTCATGAAAATTAAAAAAAAGAGTCTAGTCCTCTAGCTATTTGTAGTGTCACCTTGGCAAAGCATTGCCTTTAATTTCCTCATTTGTAAAAAGAGAAATCTGACTAAACGGCCTTCTAAGTCCTTTTCCAACTCTAAATCTACAATCTTATAATGTCATGTGAATCTCACATTGTGCCACAGGTTCTGCCAGCTAGCATGAAAATAGAAGATTTATTCTCTGGTCAGTGAAGAAAGGAAGCGGTGATGGAAAGGGAGATCTGACCAATACCTGAGGCCCCGCTGGTATAGACAGAAAACTGCAACTGATCTGGAGATATAGCTGAAACCACCCCAGCTACCAAGGCAGAGACAGATGGCCGTACTCAAGGGCCCAGTGACGAAATGTATTTTCTTCCCCTCTTTCCCTTTCTCCCCATCTTCTGCACATACTGGCCATAGCCATATATGGAGGACTTTGCCATACTAACTAACTCATGAAGTAGCCTGACTACCCCTCCCGCCTCTGCGTGTGTATGCATGTATATGTATGCGTGTACATATACATATATATGTGTGTATGTATATGTATACATATGTGTATGCATGTATGGATGTATGTACATACGTGTATATATGTATGTATGTATCTGGATAAGATTTCCCCCATCCCATTCTTCCATTACATTCCTAAAATCTTTTTACTTATAAATCCTGTCACAATGGAGGCAATATTCCTCCTCACCGCACGCGCGCGCGCACACACACACACACACACACAGACAGACAGACAGAAACAAACACAAACACCCAATATATGGATACTATTGTCTAAAGGGGTTGGCTACTTATTTTGTTGGTGGGGTTTTTGTCAGGAGTCTGTGGGGGCTTGTATGGAGTAAAGTTAGTTTGGACTGGTGCTTTCAGTGGTATGAAGAATTCTAGATATGCTAATTAGCAACTTACCTTTAAATAATAATCATTATTATTACAAAGCACTTTAAGGTTTACAAAGCACTTCAAAAATATCATTCCATTTGTATACATTTAGAACGTCAATGCTTATACCCAAGTGCTTCTAACTCCATGGTCAGGTCAGCCCTTCCTCTATCTGCCCTCCAAATCTGAGTTTTACTATCCTAAAACTTTGGGCTCAGCTCCCTTCCCTTGGGATCCTGGTTTTCTTTTGTCTCTTAGCACTAACTACAATTCATTTTGTGATCTTCCCTCAAGGTTTTTTTCTCCTCTCTTTCCCAGACCAGCTTACACGAGTCTCAGATTTTTACTCATCCATCCCCAGAATGCTTTCACTATCTGCTATCAAGTAAGAGTGGTGAAGGAATGGAAAGTTATCCTTTGAAGTAAGTCATTAACCCTGGTAATTTTTCCACATCTCCCACCTACCAATGTTGGGGAAGGAATGGAAATGCATTCCTTGTAATTGGTCGGGCTACAAGTGCTTACTGTGTGCTAGACACTAGGAATATAAAGAAAAGCAAAAACAGTTCCTGACCTTGAGGGGTTTACATCCTTATGGAGGAGACAACAAACTAATAAATATATAAAAGATAAATAAGGAGTAGATGAAAGGTGGATAGAGTGCCTGGCTTGGAAGATTCACTTTCCTGAGTTCAAATGTGGCCTCAGACACTAAATATGTGACTCTGGACAAGTCACTTAACCCTCAGTTTCCCTCAGTTTCCTCATCTGTAAAATGACCTGAAGAAGGAAATGGTAAACCATTCCAGTATCTTTGCCAAGAAAACCTTAAATGGGGTCATGTAGAGTCGCAGATGAGTCCAATGACTAAAGGACAGACGGAAAGCGAAAGAGAAAAAGAAGCTAATAGCAGTTGTAGCTTCCCCTAAGTCACCAAATGTGTTGAGTAGCTTAATGTCCTTGGACTTGTGCCACTCAAATTCTCCAGTTAGTTTAACCTCCTGGTTATTGTTAACACAGTAGTCCTCTTTCCTCTTAGAGTGGCTCATAAGGGGAGGCCTTGTGCTTGGAGGACTCTATCCCTGATCAGACATCCTTCTCCGCTTCTCATTAAGGATGAAATTCAGAAGCCAGAACACAGCCTAGCTGCCTGATCACCTATGGTAGCGTGATAATGATAACACTCAGCTTGTTTAGCCTGTGCTTGGTATTGTGAGAAATGTGGTTTTGGGGATCACTGGACTTCCTAGGCAGGGCCAAAGTCCTGAAGAAGAACCCTGTGATAATCCCTAGGGAAGGCTGTACAGACCACAGGACTCCCAGAGGAAGACCAAGTGGTAGCCATCCCTTAATCTGTGGGGATCACAGGGCCTCCTAGGGGTCAGACCCTAAGGAAGACCCAAGTGATGGCCCCTTAGGATGGCAGTAAGATCACAAGCCTCCCGAGACAGGGCTGGAAGTCCCATGTGATGTCCCCTTAAGAAGGCCGTGCAGACCACAGGGTTCCCCAAGGGAATCTAGAGTGGTAGCCCTCTTAACACCACAGTAGGGAATCACAGGATACCCCAAAAGCTTCCGCTGCCTGTTGCTTCCCTTCACTTGACCTTAGGAAAACCCATGTGATTTGCCCATTCACACCCAAAGAACTCAGGACCAGAGTGGGCAGAGGAAGGCATTTTATTACACTCCCCGGGAGAGCGGGTGCAATGCTCGTGGGAACACTCACACACTGATACAGCTGCAGGAGCAGGGGTAACCATTCCCTCCACTCCTGCTAGAGTCATGGTTAGTTTACAATCTTTGTTTTTTTACGTAGTTTTCCTAGGTTATATAGTCCATATAAATAGGATAATAAGGATACAGAAGCAAAAGTGAAGTTAATTAGATTTTCCTTGTCTTAGTTTAGGATTAAACTATATTCTTCTACTTCCCCCACTTTCCCTCTTCAACATATGCAAATGATACAAATCAGTAAGCCTGGATTCTTGACCAAGACCAGACCCTAGATAAGCTTGAACAGGTTCAAGTGGGTTTGGTCTCTCTAATTCCCCAGACTGCCTTCTCAAAAAGCATGCACATGCCTACAAGCCTCTGACCTCTCACCTGACCAACCTTGAGGCCTGGTCTCTGCCAAAGCTGGGGTGGGGGAGGGCAGGGAAGCACACCTTTAGTTCTGTGGAAACAAAACTCCTCCTCCCATTTCTTACAGTATGGACATAACTATTGCTATCAAGTCATTTATTTACAGCCTCTGCATCTGCATCTCAAAGTCTCCAAGATCTATTTCATTGCTAATTTTCGAATAATTTACATAACATTGAAAGCTCACATCCTCATTGCCATGAAATCTCTTCCCAAAGTTGGAGATGGGGAGAAGGGCAGCTCAGACTGAATAAAACAATGAGCTAGACAGAATTCTTCAGTCAATACGTGTTTTATTGGTTCTAAGAGATGATTTATTACTACCCTGTGGCACAGGCATTCATAGCCCAAGGATTAAGTGGAATACTTGTTTGCCATGGGTTTGACTTATAAGGCAAGGAGCTAATGCCCCACTCAGATGAAGCGTAAAGTAATAATGTCTCTTTGGAAATATTTTCATTTAATATATAACCTCAGGAGGTGTAGTAGTGTTCTGGATTCTAATCTAGACTATGTCACTAACCGGCTGTGAGACGTGTGATAAATAATTCCCCTCTTACGTCCTGAGTCCCCTCACTTGGAACACAAGATGACCTCCAAAAATGCCTTCCAGGTCAAGTAGTTTATGATACCATGGCTCCATAAAACTCTAGAGAAGGAGCGACATTGACAATTCAAACACTGTAGTTTTAGACAGTTGTGTAAGACACTGAAAGATTATGTGAGTCTGTGATCACAGAGCTAGAGCATGGCAGAGACAGAATTTAAATTCAGATCTTCTTAAATACAAGACCAGTCCTCTATGCTCTATGCCATAATGTACTTTTTACTTTTTGGAGCTTATTCATTCATAAATTCATTCATTCGATAGTTACACACATCAATTACATATCCAGATTATCCCAGGTGTTGAGGTATATATATTGTGTAGTGAATACACGCATGTGTATATATACACACATACACAATATATATATATATATACATATACATACATGCATACATATAATATGCAAATATTTATGTATTTTCTTTTTGCAAATATACAATGACTTCTTAAATTTATATAGCACTGTATTGATTCATTCATTCAATAGTTACATGCATCAATTACATACCCAGATTATCCCAGGTGTTGAGGCATATATATATATATATATATATATATATATATTTATATATGTGTATGTATACATGCACACATACATATACACATATGTGCAAGTATGTCTGTATTTTCTTTTTGCAAGTTTACAATGATTTCTTAAATTTATATAACACTGTATGGTTATTAAGAACTCTGAACTTCACAATAACCTGGGGAAAAAAAAAAAGGAGTAGGAGTATTTGTTTCACTGGACCTCTAATATGGAAATAATGACTTACCCAGGGTAAGAAATCTTTTCAATTGCAGACTTGGCATTGAAGACAGATCATATTGATATCCGTAACACACCATGTTACTCCCCTCCTCAATAAGCTCCACTGGCTCCCTGTTGCCTTCAGGATCTTTTGGCATTTAAAACTCTTTAAAACATAGTTTTAGTCTAATCTTTCCAGGCTTATTACACATTACTCCTAACCACATAGTCCATGATCTCCATATACTTGCCTTCTTGCTGGTCCTAATACAATGATGCTCCATCTCCCTCCTTTGTGTGTTTCTGATAGACCTCCTCCTCACTTTTGGCTCTTATAATTGCCTCTGGAATTTTGGCAATCAAGGTAATTCATTGGAGGGGGAGGGAGGGGGCTTGTGACACTGACCCATATTTGGGGAAACACAAAAAACAAACCAAGTGAAGGCTAAATAAGCTAAAAGGGTAAGAATGTTCTCAGCACCTTCTAAATGTTATAATCTTAGGAAGGCTCCAGTCATCCCACCCTAGTCATGGCTGTGAGTGACACAGGGACAAAACGACAGAATTGGAGGAACCTCAGTGGTCATCTAGTGCAACCAGTACCTGAACAAAAGTCTTCTCAACAGTATCTCGGTTCCTTCCATACTACTCCAGTGTCACATCCTAAAAGGGGACCTTGAATACCCTGTACCCTGAAATTGAACTGCATTTACTTTTCCCTCATTTAATATATATTATACATGTATATGTTCTTTCTCTAATAGAATGCAATCTCCTTGAGAGGAGAGATATAGAAACAATTTCTTTCCTCTCTCCTCCCCTCCCCTCCCCTTCCCCATCCCCTCCCATCCCCTACCCCTTCCCTCTCCTCTCTTCTCCTCTTTTTCTTGTCTTCTGTTTTTATCTCCAGCAACTAGTTCAGTGCCTAAAATATGATAGATATTTAATACATTTTACTTGTTGATTAATAAAATAAAGAAATATATACTATCCTATATACTATATATACAAACTTTGAATGTTTTATATGACCAGTGAACTAGGGAAGGTTTTTTAAAGTTTTATTTTTATTTAAAAAAATGTTAAAAGCACTCTTAGCTCACAGGGCCTTATTACAACAGTTGGAGAGCAGACCTGGCCCTCTGGATGTATTTGCCAACCTCTGATATGGTGGATAGAGCAGTTAAACTGACTTTCAGTGGTCCTGAATTCAAAGCTCAATTCTACCATTCTTTGTAAGACTTAGACAAGCCATTTTTTTTCCCTTTTTTGGGACCCAAATTTCTTTATCTATAAAACAAGGCATTAGATACCATGACTTCGCAGTTCTCTTCCAAATCTGATCTTCTAGGATTTTTTTTTTTGTCTCTCAATCCATTTATCTTTTCATTAAACTGTGCACTATAAGTTGGGAGTTTGATGGTCCTCAACCCATCATCTGGTCTGTCTATGCCTGGGCAGCAATGAAATAAATATTCCCCAGGACCATTCACTAATGCCCTCACTCTTACTGACTGTTAATGTATCAAGGAAATTGAAGAGCCCTGATCTGTGTCCAAAGAGGGAAAAAAAAAAACAAAAAACATGGAAAAAACCAAAACAAAACAAAGTGCTCTCCAGCCCCAGGGGAAAGCTCCTTTAGAGAGCTGTAACAAAGGATACTTTGAATGACAGGGAGGAAAGATAAGACAAAGATAATAAAAGCACCATTATGCACAGCGGGACACAGACAGTGAACAGTGACCTCCATGTGTTCTTCTGACGTGAGAGGCTGTCTGGTCTGTCATGCTGCCCTTCCTCTACTTCCCCTCTTAGAGACAACTTTAGTCTTGCTTTTCTATCAAGTACTTAAGGGATGGAGTGGGAGTTTGTGTAGGGAAGAATCACAGAATTTCCAAGGTGGAAGGGATTGTAGAGATCATTTTGCACAATAATTCAGTCAATCAACTAGCTTTTCAAAAGCCTCTACTTTGAGCCAGATTCTATTCTATGTACTGGAGAAACAATGCAAAGATGAAATAGTCCCTGCTCTAAAGAAGCTCCATTCTCCTGGAGGTGAAAACATGTCCATAATAGGATATACATATACAAAATAAATATGGAGTAATTTTTTTAAGGGGTGGATAGGAGGCATTGACAGTTGGGGGAATCAGGAAAGCTTCTTACAAAAGGCCACTCCATGTAATCTTTGAAGGAAATTAAGGATCCTAAGAGGTAAACATAAAGAACAAGTGTATTCCATGCCTGAGGAATGGTAGTACCAAAGCATGGTAAATAAAGTGTCTTGTAAAGAAAACAGTTTGGCTGGACTATAGAGTAAACTAAGGTGAATTATATGTAATAAAGCTGGACAGGTTAAGTTTGGACCAGTCTTTGAACCACCTGAAATGTCATAAAGTTAAGATTATATTTGAGCTTGGAACTTAATTTTACAAAGGGCCAGAAAGGCTGTTTCTATTTTCTCATCTGTAAAATGGGTATGATAATAGTGCCTACCTCCCAGTGTTATTGTGAAAATCAAATGAGACTTTGTCGATTGAAGAATAATTAATTTTTCATTTATTTATTTATAGAATTCATTATTTTTTAAATTTGATTTCCAAATTCTCTCTCCTTCCCTCGCACTTCTCCCCCGCTCATTGAGAAGGCAAGTAATATGCTATCAGTTATAAATGTGAAATCATGCAAAACATCTTTCCATATTAGCAATGTTGCATAATAAATAAAAAAAGAAAACAAGAAACATAAAGAAAGTGAAAAAAGTATGCTTCAGTCTGTGCTCAGAGTTATTAGTTCTCTCTGGAGGTGCATATCATTTTTCATCATGAGTCCTTCGGAATTGTTTTGGATCATTGCTAAATCTTTCACATTTAATCATCATTACCGTATTGCTGTCATTGTTTACAATGGTCTCCTGGTTCCTTTCACTTCACTTCACATCATTTTATTAAAGTCTTTCCAGGTTTTTCTGAAACAGTCATGCTCATTATTTCTTGATTGAAGAATAATTTGAAAACAAAGCATCTATGCCACTTGTACAGGTCTTCGATCATTTTGTAGAGGTCTGGGGACACATTAGCCTCTTCCTCTGACTCCAACAAAATTAGGAGTAGTTTGAGATGATTCTGAAACCTCTTGTCCCTTTTGCAAAAGAAAGTGGAAAGTTGCATTTCTTTATCCTTCCTTCACTGAGAAGGCAAGTGTAGCATAAAAAGATCTGGAGTTAGAAGAACTGGGTCCTCTGGTATCTCCTCTACCTCTTAGATTCCCTTCCCCCCAAAAAATTCCCTTGACGATGATTTTGTAATCACTGGATCATAGAATTAAGAAGTGGAAAAGACCTTATAGAAGAATTTGACAAATATCAGGAGCTTACCTTGATTAATTTTCATGGGATTCTTCTCTACATTGAGAAAGAGGAAGATGAAAAATACAGCAAAAAATAGTCAGAGCCAGGGCAAATGTATCTTTGCTCTCTTTCCATATACCATCCAAGTAAACTGAGGCAGGAGAGTTGTCTCTAACATGTTCTAGCTCTTAAAGTCTATGTTATAAGGTCCCTACCAGTTATGAAAACCCATATTTCTCCACCCTTGATATTATTGAGCTTGACACAGAAGAGAAAGATGATGAAGTTTGAAAATGGCTAGAGAGGATAAAGATGGAGAGTTGAACACACTATATTTTAATATTGGTATGTTCTAAGTCCCACCTTTCAATCTCCAGTGTTCTACATTCTAATATTGCTGCCAGCTTTGAGTTTTTTGTTCTTTGTTCTAATCTTCCTTGAATCATTTCCTCCTTCATTCTAGGGTCAGATGAAGAGGTGGCGCTTCTTGCTAAAGCTAAGTCTTCTCCTTGTACCCTTATTACTATTCTCCTTCCCATGTTCTCCAACCAATTGTATTTACTATCATCACCCCCCCCCCAACTCTCTACTTGCTATTTACAAACACATCCATACCCTCCTTACCCCATCCTTAAAAAAAACCCTTAATTGGCATGACCATTCTTGATAACTCTCTTCTTGGATCTCTCTTTGCTTCCTTGGCAACTACATCTCTTGACAAAACTATCTACATAACATGTTTCCTCTCCCTTCACTTTCTTCTTAACTCTCTGTAGTGTAGCTTCTAACCTTGTCACTCAATCAAAACTGCTCTCTCTACTGTTACCCATTGGTATACAAACACACACACATATAATTTATTTTTCGTTTTCAACATTCACTTGCATAAGATTTTGAGTTTTAAATTTTCTCCCCACACCACTCCTCCCCAAGATGGCATGTGCAATCTGATATATGCTCTCCTTATACATTCATGTTAAACATATTTTCACGTGAGTCATGATATGAAGAAGAATTGGAACTAATGGGAGGAACCATGAGAAAGAAGAAACAAAACAAAACAACAAAGGAAAAGGAGACCAAATAGTATGCTTCCATCTGCATTCAGACTTCAGAGTTCTTTCTCTGGATGTGGATAGCGTTTTCCATCATGAGTCTCTTGGAGTTGTCTTAGATCCTTGCATTGCTGAGAAGAGCTAAGTCTATCAAAGTCAGTCATCACACAATGTGGCCATCACTCCTTCTGCTCATTTCATTAAGCATCAGTTCATATGTCTTTCCAGAAATCTGTCTGCTCGTCATTTCTTATAGCACTATAGTACTCCATTATATTCATATACCACAATTTGTTCAGCCGGTTCCCAACTGATGAACATTCCCTCAATTTCCAATTCTTTGCCACCACAAAAAGAGCTGCTATCAATATTTTTATATGTGTGGGTCCTTTTCCCATTTGTATGATCTCTTTGGGAAACAGACCTAGAAGTGGTATCACTGGGTCAATTTTATAGCCCTTTGGACATAGTTCCAAATTGCTCTTCAGAATAGTTGGACCAGTTCGGGACTACAACAACAATGCATTAGTGTTCCAATTTTCCCATATCTGCAGCATTTATTGTTTTCCTGTTTTGTCATGTTAGCCAATCTGATAGGTGTGATGTGGTAGCTCAGAGTTTTGATTTACATTTCTCTAATCAATAGTGATTTAGAACATTTTTCCATATGACTATAGATAGCTTTAATTTTTTCCTCTGAAAACTGCCTGTTCATATCCTTTGGCTCTTTATCAATTGGGGAATGACTTGTATTCTTACAAATTTGACTCAGCTCTCTATATGTTTTAGAAATGAGGCCTTTATCAGAGATACTGTATGTAAAAATTGTTTCCCAGCTTTCTCCTTCCCTTCTAATCTTGATTGCATTGGCTTTATGTAAAAACTTTTGAATTTAATGTAATCAAAATTATAATTTTGCAATCCATAATGTTCTCTATCTCTTGTTTAGTCATATATTCTTCCCTTCTCCATAGATTTGATATGCAAATTATTCCTTGTTCTCTTAGTTTGCTTATAGCATCAGTCTTTATATCTAAATCAAGTACCCATTTTGACTTTAACTTGGTATAGGATGTAAGATGTTGATCTATGCCTAGTTTCTGCCATATTATTTTCCAGTTTTCCAAGGAGCATTTGTTAAATAGTGAGTTCTTGGGACAGCTAGGTGGCACAGTGAGTAGAGCACTGGAGTCAGGAGGACCTGAGTTCAAATCCGGCCTCAGACACTCGACACATGTACTAGCTGTGTGACCTTGGGCAAGTCACTTAACCCCAATTGCCCTGCCAAAAAAGCAAAAAAAAAATAAATAGTGAGTTCTTATCCCAGAAGCTAGAGTCTTTAGATTTATCAAATAGTAGATTAATATAGTCATTGACTACTATGTCTTGTGTACCTAACCTATTCCATTGATCCACCACTCTATTTCTTAGCCAGTAATAAGCAGTTTTGATGATTGCTCTTTATAATATAATTTAAGAACTGGTATGGCTAGGCCACCTTCCCTTGAATTTCTTTCCATTAATTCCCTTGATATCCTGGACTTTTTGTTCTTCCAGATTAATTTTGTTATTGTTTTTTCTAGATCTATAAAATAATTATTTTGGTATTTTGATTGGTATGGCACTGAATAAATAATTTAATTTAGGTAGAGTTGTCATTTTTGTTATATTAGTTTGGCCTGTCCATGAGCAAATGATATTTTCCCAATTATTTAGATCTGACTTGGTGTGAAAAACATTTTTTTAATTGTGTTCATATAGTTCCTAGGTTTGTTTTGGCAGGTAGACTCCCAAGTATTTTATAATGTCTACAGTAACTTTAAATGGAATTTCTCTAACTCTTGCTGTTGAGTTTTATTAGTAACATATAGAAATGCCAATGATTTATGTGGGTTTATTTTATATCCTGCAACTTTGCTAAAGTTCTTCATTATTTCAAATAATTTTTACTTGATTCTCTAAGTATACCATCATATCATCTGCAACGAGTGACAGTTTGTTTCTTTGTTTATTCTAATTCCTTCAATTTCTTTTTCTTCTTTTATTGCTAAAGCTAACATTTCTAGTACAATATTGAATAACAGTGGTGATAGTGGACATCCTTATTTCACCCCTCCCTGATCTTAGTGGAAATGTTTCTAGCTCATCCTTACTACATATAATGTTTGTTGATGGTTTTAAATAGATGCTACCTATCATTTTAAGGAAGACTCCATTTATTACTATGCTCTATAGTGTTTTTTTTTTAGTTTTTTTTTTTTTGTATTTTTGGCAGGGCAATTGGGGTTAACTGACTTGCCCAAGGTCACACAGCTAGTAATGTGCCAAGTGTCTGAGGCCAGATTCGAACTCAGGTCCTCCTGACTTCAGGGCTGGTGCTTTACTCTATGTACCACCTAGCTGCCCGATGCTCTATAGTGTTTTTAATAGGAATGGGTGTTGTATTTTGTCAAATGCTTTTTTCTGCATCTATTGAAATAATCATATGATTTCTGTTAGTCTTATTGCTGATGTGGTCAATTGTAATAATAGTTTTCCTAATATTGAACCAGGCCTACATTCCTGGTATAAATCCTACCTGGTCATAGTGTACTATCCTCAAGATAAGTTGCTGTAATCTCTTTGCTAATATTTTATTTAAATTTTTTTGCATCTATATTCATTAGCCAAATTGATCTATAATTTTCTTTCTGTTTTGGCTTTTAGCAGTTTAGGTATCAGCACCATATTTGTATCATACAAAGAATTTGGTAGGACTCCCAAATGGTCTCTTAATCAACAAATCTGATAGCCAAATATAAAGAAAATAGTCTTTTCTCAATCCTCACAGTTTTTTAACTGCTTCTCTAGCTTTTTACATGGTTGATTGTCTTTTTCTCCTGAATATTCCACCACTCTAGGCTTTAGTGACACCATTCTTTTCTAGATCTCCTCCTTTCTGTATGACTACTCCATCTCAGTCTCTGTTGTCATGCCTACTAATCATGGTGCTCCCAGCTCCAGTTTCTGCCTTAGCCCCTCTTGTCTTTTCCCTCTATAGAATATGATTATTTTCTATGAGTTCAATCATCAACTCTATGCAAATATTTTCTGATGTCCAGACTTAGACTCTGCTAGGCTCTGGTTGCATGTCACCAAATGCCATTTAGACATTTTGACCTGGATGTCACATAGGCATCTCAAACACAGCATATATTAAACAGAACTCATTATTACTCCCCCACCCCCAACCCACCTCTCTTCCCACTTTCCTATTTCTCTTGAAGGCACTGCCATCCACCCAGTTACTCAAGCCTACAGTCTCATTGTCATTCTCAAGCCCTCCCTTTCACCCCACATGTTCAATATGCTGCTACATCTTGTCATTGTCACCTTCACATCTTTTCTAACATACCCTTCTCTCCATAGACATAACCACTCTAGTCCAGGCTCTCATCTTCTCTCACCTAGACTATTGCAATGACTTTCTAATTGGTCTCCCTGCCTAAACATCTCTACTCCAATCCATCTTCCACTTAGATTCTAAAGTGATTTTCTTAAAGTTTAGATCAGACCATATCAGCCCCTCATCAATAAACTGTAATGTCTCCCTATTATCTTCAAGATCAGATATCATCTTCAATGTTTGGCATTTAAAGCTCTTCACAACCTGGCCCTTTCTTGGTCTTTTTATACTTTATTACTTCTAATATAGCCAATGCATATGGACTATTTGTGCTCAACCTGTAGTGGTGGAATCTGATCAACCACAGTTGGACATACCATGCCTTGACCCCAATATAGTGATGTCATTTTGGTCCTCTTTGAGACTGAAGGACAACAACCAACTAAACTTAATTATATACTTCCACTTCTCTCAGTCAGGACACTCCATGTTCTCTATGATCAATCAATATACACTCATTAAAAACCTATTACCTAGAGCATTGGCCCTGGAGTCAGGAGGACCTGAGTTCAAATCTGACCTCAAACACTAACTATGTGACCCTGATTGTCTCCAAAAACAATAGAACCTATTCTATGCCATGCATGCCTTTGTTCTGCTGACCCCTCCATTTCTGTAATGTGGAGAAGATTAGAGGCAAACCTGTTTCCTTAGCTTACTTAAAACCTCAGCTCCAATCCAGCCTCATGCAGGATGTCATTCCTATCCCTTACCTATGCTGATGTTATTTTCTACTTATTGTGAATATATGTTGTAGCTATCTACTGCTTTCATGTTTGTCTCAGCCTTTAGACTAGCAGTTCTTTGAGGGGAAAGATTGGTTTCTACTTTCTTTATATTTCCAGAGATTAGCACAGTTCTTGGCACAGAGTCAACACTTAAATAAATAATTATTGACTAACCATTTGTCTATGTTCTAAGGTATCTTCCAGTTTTAATATCTTATGATTCTGTGAATATCTCTGTATAATCATATAATCATCATCATAATCTCTTCTATCTAATAACAATAGAATCAACTTACATTTAAAACCTTATTGTTTACAAGCATTTTCCTCATGATACCGTGCTATGGCACATACATTATTATTCCCTTTTTAGAGATGAGAAAACTGAGACTCAGAGTATTGACATTACTTGTCCGTAGTCATCAGCTAGTAAGTGTTGGAGTAATGAGTGGAATCCAGGTCAGTGTCTAATTCTATCAATCTTTCCACTAAAGGATATTCCCTTCTAAATTATTTGGAATTTAGTAAAGACATTGTTTTAACCTTAGAAGAGGCCTTCTTTGCTTAACAATTCCCACCTTAGACCATATTGTTTATCACATGACAGCTAATGTTTCTATCTGATTATGAACCATTCAGAAATTATTTTCTCTCTAATTTTCATCTCATTTTGCAATAGATTATAACACTACATCTGTAATGAGTATAAATTCTAGATTTTTTCTTTATGCCTTGTACATTATTTTCCTTTTGCAGATAAATTGTGTCTGAAGATATTATTGGGTTTGCAGGTTCTAAAGGAAGGGTGGTGGCTGCTAGCATCGCATGGGGAAATATTCTTGGTTGGAGTTGTGACATCTATTCTATCCTTAGCATAAGGAAGATTCAGACTCTTCCAAACCATTTGTTAGCTAGAGGGCTTGCAGGAGACAACACCTCCTCTGGGAGCTTTCTTTGCAGAATGATGCTTAGCGTGTAGGAATGATGGACTTTCAATAATCACCAGAAGAAGATGCCACTTCCTCTAAGGCTCAGAGAAATATATCAGGGCAGGGCCTTGGTGTTGGCTTCTCTTCTGTAGCTATCATCTATTTCTTAGAAACTCTCAGGGGCTCTTCCGTTATGTTCATTTCTACACACCTCTCCCCCAACCCTGTTTTTCTATTCCTAACCTCCACTGGCTTCCCAATCCTCATTAGAGTCCAGAATATTAAGGACTCAGGGTGGGCTAGAAATCAAGCCTAGTGAACTGATGACCAACAAATGCACCTTCTTTCACCTCTACTTTGGTAAAAGAAATGGCTTTGAATTGTAGTGTCAAGAACATTACATGTAGAGTCGCTGGACCTGGGTTCAAATTTTGCCTGTCCTACCCACTATCTGGATGACCTTTGGCAAGTAATTAGCTTCCCCGTATCTCAATTTCCTTCCCTATAAATTGAGATTGTTATAACAGAATAGAAGATGGGGTGCATTCAATCTCTAATTCCAATTAACTATGATTCTAAATAACTTTATCATGTATGAAGTATTTTATATAATTTATCTCATCTCATCCTAATAACAGGCAGGACAAGTATTCATAGAATCAAAGGAATTAGATTTAGTATTTTTAAAGGACCTTGATCTAGTAAAAATATCTCATTTTACAGGTGGAAAAAATAAACAAACAACAACAGCAAAATTGAGGACCAGTGAAGTCCAAAGGTTCGTTTAGACTTGAAGAGTTGGGAAGAGCTGGAATTCAAACCCAGTTGTCTCCATAAAATTCAGTGGTCTTTCCATAGCATCATGCTGCTTACAAGTGCTGCCTACATCGATATATGGTACATACATCATACATACATACATACATCCACACATCCACACATATGCATGTTTGTGAGAGAGATATTATTATAATTACTCAACATATGTGCTGCCACTTTCACTTTGATTTTAAATTTTCAGATGTCTACTCCAGATACTAATTAAGACTATGGCTTCTAGAGCCTGAAGGTCCCTCTGGAATTGCTGGTCTGACCTCCAGTTCTGGACAAACTTTTAAAATTTCCCTTGATTTTCCACTCGCTGGCTTCCTTGGCTTCCTCAGGACTTGCAGTTAGAACCTCGAGAATCTCCGAGCTTAAGAGCTCAACAGGACCTTAGAATATAACATCCTGGAAAGTAGAGTTTTAGGATTAGCAGAGATATAACACAAAGGATGTCAGAGAGAGAATGGCACCTAATGATTACCTTAGTGTGCCATAGTTCTAATCATCTAATCCAAATCTTTCCTTGTACTGGGAAGATCTTGAAAGGATCTTTGTAAGGTGACCCAATTTATAAGTTGCAGAGTTGAGATAGGATGAGATGAGAAAGGTTGAGATGTGTTGACTTGTCAGATTGGTACCCAAGCCACGAGCAAGAAAATGGTGAAGCAATTACATTTTGTCTTTAGAGTCCAGATTCCTCTTTTTACAGATGAGGAAACGGAAGTTAATTCATAGGAAGTGAGTTCCCCAAGATCTCACAACAAGTAAATGATGAAGGACTTGAACCAAGGATACTGAATATGAATCTCATGCCTTTTCTACGATACCAGACTTGTTGTTGAGCTGTTTCAGTTGTGTGTGACTCTTTGTGACTCCATTTGGGGTTTCCTTGGTAAAGATCCCAAAGTGGTTTAACATTTGCTTCTCCAACTCATTTTCCAGATGAGGAAACTGAAGCAAGCAGGGTGAAGTGACTTGCCCAGGGTTATACAGTAAGTGTCAGGGGCCAGATTTGAAGTCAGGAAGATGAGTCTCCCTGACTCCATGCCTGGCACTCTATCCACTGTGCCACCTACCTGTCCCATACCAGACTATGTTTCATTAAGCAAAAGTGACAAAGATGGTAGAGATAAAAAGGCAACTGAAAACAGGAAACTGAGAATAGAAAAAGTTAAGTGACTTTCCCATGGTCATTTAGTTAGCCATTGACAGATACAAGAATCTTCTGACTACAAGCCCAATGGTTCCTCATACTATTTTATATTTTCTTCCCATGTGGAGAATTGACCATGTCTTTGAAATTTCTTTGTAGAATTAGATCATCCTTATCCTTAAGTATAGGCAGAGTAGATGGCAGCTTGCATAATGTAATCTGTATGTCATTCTCCTAATGTCTACCAGTACCCCAAAAGGCCTCTTCCCTTGTGTATCACAGGGCTTGGTGTTTTACCTTAAGTCATTTGGCTTAAGGCATTGAATTAATCACAGAGCCTGAGTTTTAGGCATTGTCATTTTTAATGAGCCTCTCTAAACTTGACTGCTTCTTCTGCAGCAGGCTCAGCCTTTGGGTTATACTTGAAATTTTTTTGGCTTTATAGAACCTGCCAGAGATGGCACTCTGTTGGCAAAGCTTTTAAGAATCAAGGGTCGCATAAATGTCATACTGAGAGCATCAAAATTGGAGATATTGTGAACTAGAAAGTCAAAATGACTAGTAGAGAACAGCTTTTATTTGGAAAAACAAAACAAAATATGGTTGTTCCTACTATTTTTCCCCAAGAGGACCAATGACATCATAACTGACTTGCATGTGAATTGGATTTAAGTGAACCAGAGTTGCATAAAGTCCTCAGCCTAATTTTCTCTTCCTGAATCATCAAAGTCCAATGGCAGGAAAAAGTCAAGATGATCAAGGATGGCATCTTCAGTGCCTGGCCAAGCTTTAAGCAGTCCACAGTGCCTATTTCAGCTACCTTCATGGCCACTGGAACACATTATTCTTATCTTCCCATTCCACTGGGGAGTCTTCACATGCTTGGGATAGACATCTTTCTAACTCATGGGTAGTTTTTAGACCTGGTTACCCTCAAACAGGTTTAGCTCCTCTATTGAGATGGTTTACCAAACATAGGAGAGAGAGGCCCAAAGCATGTGGAATGGTCAAACAGAAGGGCTGGGAACCCATAGCAAAGAGCTGTTTGTAGACAAGGACAGCTTAAGGTGACAGAAATTCAGATGAACTGGTATGTTCTTTGGTTGTATAAATTGAAATCCACTACCCAGAAAAAGGGAGGCAATATCTCCACTGTCCTCTACCCTGGTCACACTATATGTAGAATATTGCATTCATTTCTGGTCACTATAATTTAGAACAGAAATTGTATAACTGGAGCAAATACTAACGAAGGTGATCAAGACAGTGATGAGACTGGATATCATGCCAAATGAAGAACAGTTGAAGAGACTGGGAATGTTTAGCCTGGATTAGAAGACTTAAGGGGAGATATAATAACTGCCTTCAAATATTTGAAGATCTGTAATGAGGAAAAGATATTAGATTTGCTCTACTAGGCCCCAGAGGGCACTAGTAGAAGCAATAGGTAAAAGTACAATAATAGAGATTTCATGTCAATATGAGGAAAATCTGAATAATTATAGGTTCCCGAAAGTGAGATGGACTGCCTTGGGAGCTAGTGTTTTCACTAGCTGTCTTCAAGGAAATGAAGAATGATTATTTCTTAGCAATTGAGATTTCTGCCAAAGCAAGAATTGGACTAGAAGCCCCCTGAGGCCCTTCCAACTATGAGTTTTTAACTGTCTCCTCAGAGAAAGCCAGGGCTAGGGCTCAGAGTGGGAGAGTGATGCTCCTAACAATGAAGCCCAACAAAGGGAACTGGACCAGTGGCTAGTTCCATCCTTTGCTCCCCCAGAAAGAGCAACCTGTATCGATTCAACCATTCAATACACATTTGTTAAGCTCCTACTATGTGCCAGTCACTGGAATAAAAGTGCTAACTATCCTGATTTTCATGTGCATATACTCTCTTATGAGCTAGATTCAATCAGAGGTAAAATATTCCCCTTCTCTTTTCCTAAAGAGTACTGTGCTATGAAAAGTCATTCTGAGATTCCTGGTGCCACTGTTGCTGTTGCTGCTGCTGTCAGTCTGGCCACTCAAGTGAGGGAGAAATGAAAGTCAAGTTGGTGAGCAGCAGTTAGGCAAATGGCTTGGAATTGGCCCGTCAGCAACCCTCTTCTGCTCATCTTTTGCCCTTGGGCCGCAGGTAGGCTTAGCATGCTTCCACACAATTTCTGACGTAGAAAGTGTGGAACATTTAAAGGAAAGGGGCCTATTGGAGGGGAGGGAGGGAAAGGAAAGAATGGTGAAATGACTTCCTCATTGAGGACCAAGAATGACCAAGTAAGTAAAGTGTTCAGAGTTATGCAATATTGGAAGTGAGGGGCGCTTTGGAAAGTAAAATGTTAGAACACTGAATGCTAAATGTTGGAGCTAGAGAGAAACTTAGGAGACAAAACATTAGAACTTAGAACACAGAAGGTTAAAGCTTAAAGAGACCTTAGAGAGAAACTTAGGAGACAAAACATTAGAACTTAGAACACAGAAGGTTAAAGCTTAAAGAGACCTTAGAACACAAGGAATACATGCAGGAAGTGAGCTTTGACCATAGAATGTTAATAAATAGAAAACAATGTTAGGACTGAAAGAGACCATTGGTTGTATCAGGTTAGAAGTGGAAAGAACCTTCAAACATTGAAGAATAGGCTGTATAATGTGAGATCTGGAAAAGACCTTGAAGTTCATCTAACCGATATCTCTCATTTTGTCAAGGAGACCTTGAAAGGGTCATTGATCTGCCCAAGGTGACCTAGAGTATAAGTGGAAGAACAGAGATAGAGAGTAAGGTCTTCTGATTGCTGATCCAATGTTCTATAAGCTCATCTTCACCATCAATTAGTCACAATTAATGCTGTTGACTGATTAGCCAATATCCAAGCCACCTGCAAGAAAATGGTGAAGCAGTTATATTTTGTCTTTAGAGTTCTTTCAGGCCAAAAAGGAACTCAATATTTAAAATAAAATCAAGGGATACCTAACAGAGATTTGTAGTTTCATGTAGAATGCTCTCTCTCTCTCTCTTGCTCTCTCTCTCTATCTCTCCCTCTCACTCTTTTCCCTCGGTCTCCCTCTTTTTGTCTGTCTTTTCCTCTCTCTCCTGTCTTTATTTCTCTCTGCATCTCTCTGTCTCTCTGTCTGTGTCTGTCTGTCTCTCTCTCTCTCTCTCTCTCTCTCTCTCTCTCTCCCTCTCTCTTCCATCATGGACTCCTTCCTCCTTCCATGACCTAATGATCATCATGCCTGAGTGTCTTCAATGGCATTCCTGGTGATTTTCCTTGACTACATATTCTAGTCCTGCAGAGAAGATATCAGTCTCAGTCCCAGTGGGAAGGAGGATGGTAGGTTGCCCTAGCTTGGAGGTGTCAGTCCTAGGCCCATTGTGAGGGAGTTCAGGTTGGTGGTGCTAGTTCCAGCCCCATTGGGCTCTTCGGGCTTACCCTAGTACCTTCTGTGTCTATTTATGCAGGCTAAGGTGACCTTAGCTTGCTTTGGCTGCCACACCACTATTATCATGTGTACTCAAGTCTTCCCCACATCTAGGCTCCCAAGGGGCTCATTCAGACAGCCTGGGTACAGGAACTGTCTGGAGCACAATTTGAGGTGGGGGCAGTTGGTGTCTAGAAAATACTGATGGTAACCCATTCCATCCTGAGATGAGGCAATTCTATCAAGGGCGGGACAGTTGATCTCACACATCGGTAAAACATAGAGATTCCTGTGCAAGGCAATTAAGGATTTCCTGGAAGGCTCCTTTTGTTACAGTTTATGTCCTTGTATCAATTGCCCTCTCCTCACTCAAGTCTAGCCTTTATGTCACTCTCCCAATGGTCTGCCTTGTATCATTTATGTCCTCAAAAATCTTCTTGGAGTTCTCCTCTCCTAAAGCTCACACTCCTCCTTCTGACATTTGAGACACTGCACAATCTTGTACCAACCTATCACCCCAGCCTTTCAGTTTTCTCATCTATAAAAATGAAAAAGTTGAACAATCCAATTGTACTGTTTCTCCTGTTTCAATGCTGGCCTGCTTGCCACCCTCATATCCAGTAAACTCCACTGGCTTTTGTGTCACCTTTAGGATCAAATAGAAAATCATCTGACATTTAAAGTTCTTCATAACTGTCTTTCTCCACATTCAACACATCTTTCCAGTCTTCTTATACCTTATACCCCCTCAGGTACTTTTCATACATACCTCTTCTATATCCTCTGCCCTTGGGGCCCCTCCCTGACTCAGGTCAAAGAAGGTGGGGGAGGAAATCTTCCATTTAAAGAGGGCATGGAGGACATTCACCTCATCATTTTCCACCCCACCTATAGGTCAGTACTTTCTCATGTCCCTGTGTCAGGTACTATCCTTCCTTCTTCTCTCCCCATGCTTTCAGCTTCTTTTTATATACTGTTTCTCCACATTAGATTGTAAGCTCCTCAAAGGCAAGAACTCTCTATGTCTTTCCTTTGCATCCCCTGGCACTTAGTCCAACGTCTGGCACATCATAGGTGCTTAATAAACATTTACTGATTCTGACTCTGATGCAGTGACAGTGGCCTTCTGGCTTTCCATGAATGAAACACTATCTCCTGGCTCTGGCATTTTCTCTGTTTGTCCCCCATGCTTGGAAGATTCTACTTCCTGAACTCTGCCTAATGGCTTCCTTTTTGTTATTTTTCAGTTGTTTCAGTCATGTCTGACTCTTTGTGGCCCCATTTGGGGTGTTCTTGGCAAGGATTCCAGAGTGATTTGCTATTTCTTTCTCCAGATCATTTTACAGATGACAAAACTGAGGCAAACTGGGTTAAGTGACTTGCCCAGGGTCACATAGCTAGGAAGTGTCTGAGGCCGGATGTGAATTTGGGAAGCTGAGTCTTCTTGATTCCAAGCCCAGTGCTCTATCCACTGTACCAAGTAGCTGCCTCACTGACTTCCCTGGCTTCCTTTAAATCTCAACTAAAATGCCACATTCTACAGCAATGTTGTCAAACTCAAGTAGAAATCTGTACATAAGGATCCTGTGACTTCATTTTAAATTGTGATATTATCTAGGCTTTATTGTATTTTTATTTATTTTGTTAAATATTTCCCAATTATATTTTAATCTGATTCTGTCCCACTCAGGAGTGTTGTGAGTGACAATGATGGCTATGTGTTTGCTTCCTCTGCTCTAGGAAGCCTTTCCCAATCCTTCTTAACTCTAATTCTTTCCCTCTGTTAATTTTTCCTAAATATTCAGGATATATAGCTTTTTGGTATATATTTGTTTGTTTGTTGTCTCTACCTTTAGATTGTTAGCTTCCCATGAGCAAGAACTGTCTATTGACCCTGTATTCCCAAGGCTCCACACAGTGCTTAAACACATAATAAGTGCTTAATAAATGCTTATTGACTGATTTCCCTCCTTGTGCTCTCTATTCCAATCCAACCCAATGATTCCTTGCATTCTGAACATCCCCTAAATTCTACATTCCTTTCTCTTTCCTTACCTTTGCTCCTTAACCCTAGCATAGCCCACTCTCTGCCCCCTTTCTTACTGATTTCTTACCCATCCATGCAATCCATTCAAGCCCATCTCAATTGCTACCTCCTCAATGAAACCTTCCCTATTAGTTATGATCTCCCACATATCCTGTCATAGCATGGACTATGGTCACCTATATTTGTGCCATACCTTACTCATTCACCTATCTTCATTAAAGTATACTCTTCATGAGGAAAGGGATTGTCATTTAAGTATTTCATCTTTCAGTGCTAAACACAGAGTAGGTTCTTAACAAATGCTTATTAAATTAATTCATAAATGAAAAAGAGCTTCTGTATCTCTTTGAAGAATTTCTCTCATTTCTATAGCACTTGAAAGCTGACAAAGTATATTCTTCATCCCAGTCCTTTGAGACAGGTCAGTGCAGACATTATTTTCACCATGTCCATTTTAGAGATCAGAAAATTAAGACTCTGATGGATTATGTGACTTGTCTAAGGTCACACAGCAAGTCAATGAAAAAGTTGGAACTTGAACTGAGATCTCTAGACTCTCAGTTCCATCAGCTAACCATGCATTTGGTTAACCAGGCATCCTCTTTGAAGAAATATAAATCCCACTAAAGAAGGTTAAGGACTGGACTGCAAGGTCCTTCCTAATTCCAAGCCCAGCGCTCTATGGTGCCACCTAGCTGTCCATTTGACTATTAGACAGCTTTAACTGTTAGGAAAATGTTCCATACTTCAAATTTCATTCTATTTCTTAGCAACTTTCTCCCATATTTCCTGACTCTGTCCTCTGGGAATAGATCGTTCTAACTCAGAAGTAATGGACTCTGCCTCAGTGGAAATCTTCCAACAGAAGGTAGATGACCATTCATGAAATGTGCTATAAATGGGATTTCTGTCTAGCTCTAGTTGGACTAGATGCCCTCTAACTTCCCTTCAGAGTGTGATCTTGTGATGTTGTAACTTTGCTGGCACCTGTTTTCCAGGCCATATGGGATTTTATTTCTATGATTATGCACTGGAGTGTATTGTCTTCTAGCGAATGAAAACCCATTAGGAAATGGCTTAAGAAGTTAATAATGTGTTACCATTCTGGAGAGTTACAATAGATACTGTTTATAGCTATTTGGCTTATGAAAACAAATATATTAAAATTGGAATCTGGCTCTTACTTATGTCACTTATTGAAGGCAGTTCATCCAATCATTGGCAAATATCATTAATCTTAAATTCGTGCCAGGAGAATTTAATTTTTAAAATAATTACCCTTGTGGGGTGTTTTTCTTTTAGTTTTAACAGCAAACTGAAAAAAATTAAAATAATACAATAAACTTCACAGCTCTGGTACAAAATTAGATTTGTGTAGGGAAATGAGTTAAATGTGAAATATAACTAGGAAAAAGATTGTTGATTAAAAGCCTCATATAATTAACTGAGCTCAGATACCCAGTATCGATTACTGTTCTGTTCTCATCAACTCTGAACATTAGTGAATAGCTATTCAACTTTGTTTCAATGATTAATTAAATCATTCTTTTGGTAAATGCCTACTGTGTGTAATTGGATCGATCATTCTGATTGGCACTAGGGATAAAAAAAGGAAAAAAAAAGAAAATGTCATCTATCCTCAAGGAACTTACAATCTGCTGCTGCTGGTGGTGGTGGTATTTAAGGAGTTATTGTTGGCCCAACTGTATTCCATGTGTCAGGTCGGGCACACTCTACAGTGGTACAGGGGGAAGACTACTTAATTGACTGTGGTCAAGAGATATAGATTCAAATCCTGTCTATTTCCTTGGGAAATTCACTTCATCCTCCACAGGCTTCAGTTTCCTCATCTGTTAAGTGAGGGGTTAGACTAATTGACCTCTGTGATCCCTTCAAGCTAATAATAATAAATAATAATAATAATTAGAATTTATATAACTCTTTATTGTTTATATAGCACTTTACAAATAACATCTTATTTTATCCTCACACAAACCCTGGGAGGTGGATGCTATTATCATCCCCATTTTTGTTCAGACATTTCAGTTGTTTCTGAGGCTTCACAACCCCATTTGAGGTTTTCTTAGTCAAGATACAGGAATGGTTTGTCATGTCCTTCCTCAGCTCATTTGACAGAGGAGGAAACTGAGACAAACAGGGTTAAATGACTTGCCTAGTGTCACGCAGTTAGTAAGGCTCTGAGGCCAGATTTGAACTCAGGGAGGTGACTCTTCCTGACTTCAGTCTTGGTGGCTCCATCCGTTGTGTCACCTAGTGTCTATTTTACAGATGAGGAAATTGGGACTGAGAAAAGTTAAGTTACTTGCCCAGGGTCATATAGCAAGTGTCTGAGACCAAATTGGAACTCAGGTGTTCCTGACTCTGGGTCTGGTGCTCTCTCTACTGGGTCACCAAATCTGTGACCATGGCTCTGGTCCCTTCACAGCTCTTAGCCAACTGCTTCATGGGTTTCTGGGGCTGAAAATATTCATCTTTCAAGTGATGAGCTTTTTGGAAGAGATGAGCATTTTGTTGCTGGGACAATGCAGTCTCAGGTGGTGGGAACTTTATTCTGTAGCAATAGCCTCAAACAGGTCAGGGTCAAGTCCTACCCTTTCAGGAGGTGCCGATGAGTTGCTCATGGATGAGGTGGGCTAAATATGGATTTTTTTTTTTTGCATAGAGAACTCCTGATAAAGAAACCCACTTAACCCCTATAGATCAGAAACTTCTTGGCCACCTTATTAACTTAGAGAGTGGCCTGGGGCACCAGGATGTTAAATGACTTACCCAGACCCAGATCTTCCTAACTTGGAAGCTAACTCTCCTTTCACTATATCATGTTGTGCCTTCATTATTCATAATTTCCATGAATAACTTTAAAATCAGGAAAATGACTAACACAGGTGGCATAATTTTTCTCTGGTAAAGACATCCTAATACTCCCCATTTCTCCCTAGTGCCATTTAAGTAAAATCTGCGTAGGAAAAAAAAAAGGACCACATAGACTTTTTTCTAAAAAGCAGCAGCTCCATTTTTTCCCCTCTCTTGGGCCAGACAGTTTGCCTCATGCAGCTGAATAACCTTACAATAAGGCCTGTTGTGGTCGGTGTGCCACAGAAAATTAAATTTTAAATATTTTTAATAATTTGACTTGTGCCTTGTCTTCACATTACACTGGGGCCAGCGCAGTGATCAGAGCGGAAAGCTATTTACATTTCATGAGGAAAATATAAAACCCATTCCTGGAGGGGCATTACGCGCTCAGAATGAAATTGAGCTGAATGTCACCATGCAGACAGGCAAGAGATCTGGTTAGTGGATGGGGTTGAGGGTCACTGACAACAGAGGGGCCTCCAGTTTGCAATTTGAAGGAGACATAAAATGCTGGCTGGATTTCACAGGATGCCTGGCTAAACTGCCGGCAACAGTAAAATATCCCTGTTGCAGTATAAATATGGTATGAAAGTTGATTAACCAGTTTTATGTTGTTATCTGAGCTTTCAATCCATCTGGACTCGAATTAAAGAGACAGAAATTGAGTTCAGGCATGGCAGAAATTCTTCAGAAGGCAGAATGGGTGAGAGCAAAGAGATCCAGAATCATATTTCACCCAAACAGGCTGTCTGGTGGCTGAGTGTAAAGTGATGCCTTGCTTAGTTTCTCTGTAATACCTGGGTTTGTACTTAATAGGGGAGAGGATGATGGACGGAATTCAAGGAGAAAGGCTGTTAGCCCATTTTCCCCAGGCCCATGGGGGTGGATTTGAGAGTTTCACTAATAGTGTATGACTCCTCCTCGGGGAGGGGTGAACAGAAAGACACCAAAGAACTCCCTCCCTGGGGTGGCTGGCCACTTTCTTCTGGGTGAATTTGGAGGGTTTATTTCTTCTTTCTGGACATTGGAGATGATAATACTTGCAACACTTACCCTATGTGGTTATTGGGCTTAATAAATGCTTGTTGTGAGGAAATTCTTTGCAACCCCTGTGATAGGGTGATGGATTTAAAACGGGATGGGGGTGGATGGGTTAGATACTATCTCGTCTAACTTCTCCTTTTACAAATGAGGCAACTGAGACCTAAAATGATCCTGGGAAGCTAGGATCAAAGAGCTATAGTTGAAAGAGATGTTGGAGTTTATCTAGTACAAGCCCTGAATTTTAGAGAGGAGGAAAGTGATCCCAGAGAATTTAAATGATTTTCTAAGCAGGTAGAAAGAGCTTGGATTTGAACCCACAGCTTCGAACTCCAAACAAGGCTATTTCCACTGTACTACACTGCCTTTTAAACCTCTTACATTGATTTAAAAATATACTTATTTTGTTAACTGTTTCCCAATCGCATGTAAAATTTTTAACATTTTGAATTCCAAATTCTCTCCCTCCCTCCTGCCTTTCCTCCCACATTGGGAAGGAAAAAATGATTTTTATTATACATGTGATGTTATACAACATATTTTTCCATATTAGCCATATAGTAAAATAAAACACAGAAAAAAGAAAAGAAAAATAGAAAAAATAAAGTATATATGTGTGTATATATGCATATATATGTGTGTACATATACACACATGCACATATATATGTACCTGTACAGATACATACACATGTACATATATGTAATACAGGTACACATGCACATATACATATATATGTGTATATATATATGTATGTATATATATATATATATGGGGAGAGAGAGATATAGATAGATAGATAGATAGATAGATAGATAGATAGATATAGATAGATATATGTGCTTCAATCTGCTTTTAAATTTCATCAATTCTCTCTGGAGGTAGACAGCATTTTTCTTTTTTTCCTTTATATAGTGTTTTATTTTTTTTTGGTTATATGTAAACACAATTTTTAATGTTTTTTTAAATAAAATTTTGAGTTCCAAAATTTTTCTCTCCCTCCCTTGATAAAGGTTATATATTTGCAATCATGTAAAATATATTTTTATATTAGTCATGTTGTGAAAGAGGAAACAGGACAAAAGAAAAAAAACACTACAAAAAATTTTTAAAAGTAAAAATTGTATGCTTTGACCTGCATTCAGACTCTATCAATTCTTTTTCCAGAGGTGGATAGCATTTTCCATCAAGAGTCTTTTGGGATTGTTTTGGATCACTGTATTGTGGAGAAGAGCTAAGTTAATCATAGTTGATCATTATACAATGTTGCCATCACTGTGTACAGTGTTCTCCTGGTTCTTCTCACTTATCATCTGTTCATGTAAGTCTTTCCAGGATTTTCCAAAATCTGCCTGCTTGTCATTTTAACATAATAGTATTACATTACATTCTTATACCACAACTTGTTCAGCCATTCCCCAGTTGATGGGTATCCCTTCAATTTCCAATTCTTTGCCACCACAAAAAAGAATGACTATAAATTATTTTCGTACATGTGGGTCCTTTCCCCTTTTTTATGATCTCTTTGGGATACAGACCTAGCAATGGTATTGCTGGATCAAAGGGTATGCATAGTTTGATTCCCCTTTGGGCAAAGTTCCAAACTGCAATCCAGAATGGTTGGATCAATTCACAACTCCACCAACAGTGCGTTGGTGTTCTAATTTCCCTGTATCTTCTCCAGCATTTAGCATTTTCCTTTTTTGTAATATTAGCCAATCTGATAGTTCTGGGATGGCCCCTGAGAGATGCTTTAATTTGAATTTCTCTAATCAATAATGATTTAGATTTTTTTGTGTGACTATATATAGCTTTGATTTCTTCAACTGAAAACTAACTGCTCATATCCTTTGACAATTTACTAACTGGGAAATGACTTTTATTTTTATTAATTGACTCAGGTCTCTCTATATTTGAGATTTGAGGCCTTTATCAGACATATATGTTGTAAATATTTTCCCCAGCTTTCTGCTTTCCTTCTAATTTTGGTTGCATTGGTTTTGTTTGTGCAAAATTATCTATTTTATATCCCATAATGCTCCTTATCTTTTGTTTGGTCATAAATTCTTCTCTTCTCCATAGATATGACAGGTTAACTATTCCTTGCTCTCCTAATTTGCTTATGGTATCACCCTTTGTGTCTAAATCATGTGCCCATTTTGACCTTAGCTTAGGATACAGTGTAAGTGGTTGGTTTAGACCTAGTATCTGCCACATCATTTTCCAGTTTTCCCAGCAGTTTTTGACAAATAGTGAATTCTTTTTTTATTATTTTTTACATATTTCAAATCATTATTTATTTAATATTTTTAGTTTTCAGCATTAATTTTCACAAGAGTTTGAATTACAACTTTTCTCCCCATTTCTACCCTCCCCCCCACTCCAAGATGGCATATATTATGATTTCACTTTTCCCCAGTCAACCCTCCCTTCTGTCACCCCACTCCACCCCCATCCCCTTTTCCCTTACTTTCTTGTAGGGCAAAATAGATTTTATGCACCATTGCCTGTATATCTTATTTCCTAGTTGCATGCAAAAACTTTTTTTGAACATCTGCTTTTAAAGCTTTGATTTCCAAATTCTCTCCCCTCTTCCCTCCCCACCTACCCTCCCTAAGAAGGCAAGAAATTCAACAGAGTCCATATGTGTATCATTATGCAAAACCCTTCCACAATACTTGTGTTGTGAAAGACTAACTATATTTTGCTCCTTCCTATCCTATCCCCATTTATCCAGTTTTCTCCCTTGACCATGTCCCTTTTCAAAAGTGTTTGCTTTTGATCACCTCCTCCCCCTATCTGCCCTCTCTTCTATCATCCCCCCTTTTTATCTTCTTCCTCCTTCTTTCCTGTGGGATAAGATACCCAACTGAGTGTGTATGTTATTCCCTCCTCAGGTCAAATCTGATGAGAGCAAGATTCACTCATTTCTCCTGACTTGTCTCCTCTTGCCTCCCAACAGAACTGCTTTTTTTTGCCACTTTCATGCAAGATACTTTACCCCCTTCTATCTCTCCCTTCCTCCCTCTCTCAACATATTCCTCTCTCATCCATTAATTTTATTTTTAAGATAGATATCAACTCTTCATATTCAACTCACCCTGTGCCACCTGTGCCATCTGTGTATATACATACATACATATATATGTATACATACAGACATACATACATATATATGTGTGTGTGTGTGTGTGTGTGTGTGTGTGTGTGTGTATTCCCTTCAGCTACCCTACTACTGAGGTCTCATGAATCATACACATCATCTTTCTATGTAGGAATGTAAACAAAACAGTTCAACTTTAGTAAGTCCCTTATGATTTCTCCTTCTTGATTACCTTTTCATGCTTCTCTTAATTCTTGTGTTTGAAAACCAAATATTCTATTCAGCTCTGGTCTTTTCGCTGAGAAAGCTTGAAAGTCCTCTATTTTATTGAAAGCCCATATTTTGCCTTGGAGCATGATACTCAGTTTTGCTGGGTAGGTGATTCTTGGTTTTAATCCTAGCTCCACTGACCTCTGGAATATCATATTCTAAGCCCTTGGATCCCTTAATGTAGAAGTTGCTAGATCTTGTATTATTCTGATTGTGTTTCCACAATACTCGAACTGTTTTTTTCTGGCTGCTTGCAGTATTTTCTCCTTGGTCTTGGAGCTCTGGAATTTGGCAACCATATTCCCAGGAGTTTTCTTTTTTGGGATCTTTTTGATGAGGCGATCAGGGGATTCTTTAAATTTCTGTTTTACCCTCTGGCTCTAGAATATCAGGGCACTTCTCCTTGATACTTTCTTGAAAGATGATATCTAGGCTCTTTTTTGGATCATGGCTTTCAGGTAGTCCAACAATTCTTAAATTATCTCTCCTGGATCTATTTTCCTAGTCAATGGTTTTTCCAATGAGATATTTCACATTGTCTTCCAGTTTTTCCTTCTTTTGATTCTGTTTTATAATATCTTGATTTCTCATAAAGTCACTAGCTTCCACTTGCTCCAGCCTAATTTTTAAGGTAGTATTTTCTTCAGTGGACTTTTGGACCTCCTTTTCCATTTAGCTATTTCTGCCTTTCAAGGCATTCTTCTCCTCATTGGCTTTTTGGAGTTCTTTTGCCATTTGAGTTAGTCTATGTTTTAAGGTGTTATTTTCTTCAGTATTTTTTGGGTCTCCTTTAGCAAGTCATTGACTTGTTTTTCATGGTTTTCTTGCATCATTCTCATTTCTCTTCCCAATGTTTCATCTACTTCTCTTTTGCTTTTCCAAATCCTTTTTGAGCTCTTCAATGGCCTGGGACCAGTTCATGTTTTAATTGGAGGCATTTAATGTAGGCTCTTTGACTCTGTTGACTTCTTCTGGCCATATATTTTGGTCTTCTTTGTCACCAAAGAAAGATTCCAAAGTCTGAGTCTGAATCTGAGAGCATTTTCGCTTCCTGGCCATGTTCCCAGCCAACTACTTGACCCTTGAGTTTTTTGTCGGGGTGTGACTGCTTGTAGATTAGAGAGTACTTTGTCCCAAGCTTGAGGGCTTGTGCTGTCTACACAGCAAGCTCTGCCACACCAGTGCTCCTCCTCTCCCAAGAACCATGAACCGGGACTGCAACTCAGATCTTAAGCAGGCTCTGCACTCCTGCTGAGATCAGCCACTTAATTCCTCCCACCGGGTGGGCCTGGGGCCAGAAGCAACTGCACTTGTAGTTCTGTCCTCATAGCTGCACCACCTCCACTGCCTCCTGGGCAGTGGCTGAACTGTGAACTCCTTTCACTCTGTCCCCACAGCTTTTCCCACTAACTTTCTCTGTTGTCTTGGGTGTTTGTGGGTTGAGAAGTCTGGTGACTACCACAGCTCACTCTTTCAGGGTGCTAGGGCCTGTTCTGCCTGGCTCCTGGTCTGGTTGGTCCAGATGCAGCCCACGCTGGGCTCCACTCCCAGCTCCATGTGATAGACCCTTCCCAGTGATCACACAGGCTGTTCTGGGTTGGAGCCCTGCTTCCCTCTGCTATTCCATGGGTTCTGCAGCTCTAGAATTTGTTTAGAGCCATTTTTGCAGGTTTTTGGTGGGACTTGGGTGGGGAGCTCATGCAAGTCCCTGCTTTCCTGCTGCCATCTTGGCTCTGCCCCCAAATTGTGAATTCTTATCCCAGAAGCTGAGGTCTTTGGGTTTATCAAACACTAGATTACTACAGTCATTGCCTACTGTGTCTTGTGTCTATTCCACCAATCCACCACTGTATTTCTTAGCCAGTAACAGATATTTTTGGTTATTGCAATTTAATTTTATAGGTTTAGATCTTCTACCTCAAGACTACTTTCCTTTGCGTTTTGTTTTTTTTTTTATTGATTCCTTTGATATTCTTGACCTTTTATTCTTCTAGATGAACTGTATTATATTCTTTTCCAGATCTATAAAATATTTTTGTGGTAGTTTGAATGGTATGGCAATGATTAATTAAATTAATTACAGCAGATTTGTCACTTTTACTGTATTGGCTCCACCTACTCATGAGCAATTGATTTTTTCCATTTGTTTAGATATGACTTTATTTGTGTGAAAAGTGTTTTGCAGTAGCGTTAGTATAGTTCCTGAGTTTGTGTGGTCAGGTAAACTCACAAATATTTCCTATTATCTACAGCTATTTTTAATGGAATGTCTCTATCTCTTGCTGCTGGGTTTTGTTGATAAGATATTTATATCCTGCCACTTAGCTAAAGTTTTTAATTTTTTCAACTAGTTTTTAGTTGATTTTCTAGTTATTTAATTATACCATCATATGAACAGCAAAGTGATAGTTTTGTTTCCTCATTGCCTATTTTTATTCCTTTAATTTTTTGTCCTATTATAGCTATCATTTCTAGTGCAATATTGAATAATAGTGGTGATAATGTAAATCTTTTTTTCACCCTCGATCTTATTGGAAAGGCTTCTAACTTATCCTCATTACAGATAATGCTTGCTCTTCATTTTAGATACATACTGCTTCTCATTTGATGAAAGGCTCCATTGACTCTTATCCTTTCTAAAGATTTTTAATAAGAATGAGTATAGTATTTTGTCAAAGGCTTTTTCAATATCTATTGAGATAATACTATGATTTTTCTTGTTTTTTTTTAATGTGGTCAATTATACTGACAGTTTTACTAATATTGAAACAGCCTCTCATTCCTGGTACAATGTATAATCTTTGTGATATATTACTGTAATCTCCTTGCTAGTGTTTTTTTTTAGTTTTTGAATCAATATTCATCAGGAAAATTAGTCTATGGTTTTCTTTCTCTGTTTTTGTTCTTCCTAGTTTAAGTATCAGCGTCATATCTGTGTCATAAAAGCAAGTTGGTAAGACTACTTTACCTGTTTTTTTTCCTATAGTTTATATAGAATTGGAATTAGTTCTTCTTTAAATGTTTGATAAAATTCACTTGTGAATCCATCTGGTCCTGGAGATTTTTTCTTAGGTAGCTCATTGATGGCTTATTCCATTTCTTCTTCTATGATAGGCTTATTTAATGAGTCTATTTCCTTATCTGTTAATTTGGGCTATTTACATTTTTGTAAATTCAACCACTTCTCCTGGATTGTTAGATTTGTTGGCATGTAATTAATGAAAATAGCTCCTAATAATTGCTTTAATTTCCTCTTCATTTGGTGGTGAGTTTACCCTTTTTGTTTTTGATATGGGTAATTTGGTTTTGCCCTTTTTATTTCTGATTAAATTTAACCCAAAGTTTGTCTACTTTTTTTAAAAATAAAACCAGTTCCTAGTTTTATTTCTTAGTTCATCTTTTCTTTTTTACTTTCAATTTTATTAATCTCTCCTTTGATTTGCGGAATTTTCTTTTTGATGTTTATTTGGGTATTCTTAATTTGTTCTTTTTCTAGTTTTTTAGTTGCATACTCATTTCCTTGATCTGCTCTTTCTCTCTTTTATTGATGTATGTGTTTAGAGACATAAATTTTCCCCTGTGTACTGCTCTGGCTTCCTCCTATAAATTTTGGGATGTTGTCTCATTATTGTTATTCTTTTTAATGAAATTATTGATTGATTTTTTATGATTTGTTCTTTGACCCACTCATTCCTTAAGATTAAATTATTTAGTTTCCAAGTAATTTTTAATCTATGCTTTCACAGCCCCTTATTTAATTTAATCTTTAACACTTAAGAGTAAGTTTAATATTCTGCTTTCCCCATTTGGTAGTGAGGTTTTTCTGCCTTAATACATGGTTGATTTTTGTGAAGGTGCCATGTACAAAAGAGGAAAAAGATATTTCTTTGTATTGCCATTTAGTTTTCTTCAGAGGTCCATCCTATCTAATTTTTTTTAAAAAAAGGTTTGTATTGATCTCCATAACTTCTTTCTTATTTATTTTATGATTAGATTTATCTAGCTTTGAGAGAGGAAAGTTGAGGTTCCTCACTATTATATTTTACTGTCATTACCTTCTGTAATTCCCTTAACTTTAACATTAAGAATTTGAGTACTTTGCTTTCTGGAATATCATATTCCAAACCTTCCTGTACTTTACATTGGAAGCTGTTTAATGTTGTGTGATTCTGACTGTGGCTCCATAGTATTTGAATGGTTTCTTTGGGCTATTTATTTTCTCTTTGATTGGTGAGTAATGTAATTCGACTGTAATATTCTTGGAAATTTTCATTTTGGGATCTCTTTCAGTTGGTGATCCGTGGATTCTTTCCATTTTATTTTCCCTCTTGTTTGAGGATATTAGTACAGTTTTCTTTGATAATTCCTTGAAATATGACATCTAGGCTCTTTCATTGATCATGGCTTTCAGGTAATCCAATAATTTTTAAAGTATCCCTTCTTGATCTATTTTCCAGGTCTGTTGTTTTTCTGATGAGATAGCTCACATTTTCTTCTTTTTTTCATTTGTTTGTTTTTGTTTTATTATTTCTTGATGTCTCATGGCATTCTTAGCTTCCACTTGCCCAATTCTAATTGTTAAGAGATTAGTTTCCTCATTGAGACTTTGTATCTCCTTTGATTTTTTCTTTAGGCAAATTCTGTTCTTTAAGGTATTGTCTTCTTTAGTATTTTTTGTGCCACTTTTATAGAATTGTTAATTGTCTTTTCATAATTTTCTTGCTTTGCTCATTTTTCTTTACCCATTTTTTATTCTATCAACTCTTATTTGATTTTGAAAATAATTTTTTAGGTCTTCCAGAATTCCTATGAGACTTTTGTTCATTTTTTTTTTTGAGACTTTGCTTATCCCTGTTTTGACTTCACTATCTTCTGAGTTTGTATCTTGATCTTCCCTTTCACTGTAGTAACTTTTAATGGGAAGGTTCTTTTTTGTTATTTGCTCATTTTTCTCCACTATTTTTTGATGTTGAAATTGGCCTCCATTCTCAGTGTGGTTAGGGGAGGAGCACTGTTTCATACATCAGGATTTATTTATTTATTTATTTGCATGGCATTTTCTGAGTTAGTGCTAGGGGTTTGGAGGTTTTTCATACTTCCAAGGTCCTGTGGTCATGGAAGAAGTATGGTCACTACTTCCTGGTCTGTACTGTTGTGCTTGTTATCCAAAAGAGCCCCTAATCACTTGGGATTGCAACCCATACTGCTTCTCATGTCCTTTGCTCCCTTGGGACCATAAATAATAATGTTCGTAAGGGTCCCTGATCCCAGAAATGATACTGTTCCTTAGGGCTCCCAGTCCCTCTTGACTGAAAATGCTCCTCTCCATGCTTAAACTATGACCCAGAAGTGGGTATAGGCAATGATTTGCCAAACACTATCTGGTCCTATGTCCACTGCTTGCACAGGGGTTCCCTGTAATCTTTCTTTTTTTAAGATTTTTTTTTTATTTTTAGTTTACAACACTTGGTTCTACATAGTTTTGAGTTCCAAATTTTCTTCCCCCCTCCCCCCTTCCCTCCCCAAGATGGCATGGAATCTGATATATCTTCTATGTACAACTTTGCATTGAACTTATTTACCTCACTCCTCCAATAGGGGTGAAACTTGAACATAGGTCTTCCAGATTCTGAGGTTGGTTTATTGTCTACTATGACATAAAATGTTATAATAATTATTGCCAGTTTCCAAGTATCTTTATCAATGAAGGAAGAACGATTGTCCAGGTAATCCAAAAGCAAGGAAACAATTCCTTTTATCCATTGTTTCATTCATTTATTCTTTTATTCATTCAACAACATATAGTGGGCATTAGTCATTTTTCAGTCTCCATACAAGGTGAATTTCTTTTTTCCTACTCTTCTTGTCAGACACTGCAAGTACAAATCTCCTTCCTTTTTAGAGATATTTGGTGAGGCAGCCAGGGGCAGGGTGTGCTGACAAATGTTAAACCGTGTCTTTGGAAAAAAAAAATATAAACAGGATACACCTTTAGATTTAATCTTCATCATTAACATTTTCTCCACCACTTTCTTAAGTCTAGACAATGAATAAATTTTGTAGCATTTACCTATTTCAGGTTTCTCACAGAAAATTTAACCATGGGCTCTACCAAGCCAATAAAAGCAGCCTCCTACATATCATTGGAAATTGCCCCAGGTCATATAAATCACTCTGTCAAACTGCCCTGGTAGCTGGGTTAGTTCAGGGGTTCTTCACATTTTTTAGTTTCAAGGACCCCTTTGACAATCTTATAAAGCCTGTGGGACCCTTGTCAGAATGGTGTTTTTAAATGCACAGAATAGAATACATAAGATTTAAGAAGAAACCAATTATATTGAAATACAAATATGCACACATATTTTTTTTAATTGCATAAACCCTAGTTTAAGAAGCCCTGAATTAGAAGGACAGTTAAAGTAATTACCTTGTACAAAGTCATCAAGGGGTTCCTTCTCTGAGTTTCAGCATCAAGTGCAAAGTACTGATTAGGGAAAGAAACCTACTGTTCAAGTATCATAGGAGAAGAGTTATGAATTATAATAAGCCATCATAAGTCCACAGAGAATTTTCGAGACAGACATATGAGATAGAAAGAAAGGTGTTTCCTTTAGCCCTTTGGGATTCCTCTATGTGAGCTGAGGTAATTGGTATTCAGAAAAATGGGAGAACTCTGTTCTTGAGGTACTTAACAATGTATTATTGATACTTAAATATATATTACTATTACTTTTCACCCCTACCCCTAAACCAAACCAAATTTAAACCTCTCTCTTGTCACAAAGTATACTTAAGCAAAATAAACTGACACACCAACCGTGTTTGACAATGTATTCCCAATTCCTTCATGTATACTTCTCCCTCCCTGAACTCTCCTGTGTATTAAGGGAAAACAGTTAAGCAAAACTGACAAATACAGAAATTGCTTTTAGCTGTCCCATCTACCATGTTCAGCATCTATGATCTGTTTGCCATCTACAGACACACACATGTGGTGTTCTTTCTCTCTCTCTCTCTCTCTCTCTCTCTCTCTCTCTCTCTCTCTCTCTCTCTCTCTCTTTCTCTCTCTCTTTCTGTCTCCTCTCTTCCAAAAAGAGGATTTCCTTATTTGTCTTCAGAAATCATTATTCATTGCTTTAAATCTTAGTTCAACTGTCTTTCTGTGCATACAAAGAAAGCTAAAAGTCAGTCAGTCCAATGGCAGAGACATGAAAACAACTGTGTGCCAACAAATAGATAGGATAAATTAGAAATAAATAGCAAAGGGAAGGCATTACAATGAAAAGAATTGGAAGACTTCCTATGAAAGGTGGGATTTAAAGTCAAAGAACTACTCAGAGATGTTCTAGGATAAGAAGTCAAGTCTTCTGGATTTAAGTCAGTAGTCTTGATCCTAGGCAGCTAGTTGGCACAGGGGATAGAGCGCTAGGCTTAGAGTCAAGAGGACCAGATTTCAAATCCATCTTCAGACATTTACCAACTATGTGACCCTGAGCAATTCACTTGACTCTGTTTGCCTCAGTTTTTTCTTCATCTATAAAAATGAGTTGGACAAGGAAATGGCAAACCATTTCAATATCTTTGCCAAGAAAACTCCACATGGCATCATGAATAGTCAGATATGACTGAAAAATGACTGAACAGCAATTTGCCCCTAGACAATGCTATTAATAGAGTTTGTTTTTTTTTACTTCTCTGTAATGCTCAAAGAGCCCACTAAAAGGTTTTGCCCATATTAAGTATTCAAGAATGTTTATTGAATGTGCTTTGGTAGAAGAAAAGACTTCCTAACATAGTTGTCCAACCATGGAAGGGGACTGCCATTGTGAGGGAGCAAAATTTCAACCACTGGATGATATTTAAGTAGAAAGTATATTACTACTTGTTAGGAATTCAGCCATGAAGATTCCAGTTTAGGTAGAAACCAGACTGGGTACCCTCTGGGGCCCCTTAAAAGATGCTACACTCTTGTGAAACAACAATTTTCCCCATTCAACTCTTCCTATTCTTTTTTTACCCATTGTTGAAGGCCCAGCTAAAATGTCACCTTCTCTTTCAGCCTTTTCTTGTTTTCCCCACCTAGAAGTACTAAGTAGTGATTTATTTACTTATTTCTTATGAAACTTTCACATTCTACCCTGGACTAAAGCTATTTGAGAATTTTTTTTAAGTTTTATACTCAGTATTAGACTGTAAGGTACTTGAGAAAGGGGATTGTATTTTTATTCTCTCATCTCTTAGCCTAGGATCTGATCTTACACACAGCAGTTACTTAATAGATCTTAAATGATTGAATGAATGAATGAAAAAGAAAAACATGAGAGACTCTCTGCATGATTGTCACAGTAAATTTTCCCTCATCCCTTTGGTTCTAATATATAAAGAACACCAGAAGTAGAGTCAGAAGAGCTGGGTCTCTGGATTAGATCTGCTACTTCCTAGCTCTGTGACCATGGACAAGTGTCATTCTCCTTCTTCATCTCTAAAATGAGTGTCTTTGGACTACAACCTAAAGGTCCTTTCTTGTCTCATAACCATTACCATAATATTAAAATGAGCTTGCCTTCCCTATACTCAGGTTACCTGGATAGCTGGGAGGAGGAGGAGGATCAGAAGTTGGCTGGGCAATGTAGAGATGGGGGAGAGATTGGGGGAAAGAGAAGATTGGAGAATCCTTGTACCTACAATTGAGGGTATCCTCTCATAGGAGACAAAAGTTAGCATGTACCTCAATGGGTTTTCCCCCATCATTCTTTTGCATCTTATATTGCCAAGGACATTTTACATAAAGTTACGACCTTCTTCCTGTTGGAACTTTGTTTGCATTCTTATCCCTTGGCCAGTGTGTTTGATCAGCTTAAACTGAAAAACATATTTGCATGTGAGCTTTCCAGCCCAGCTGGAATGAGACAGTTTGATTGTTGTGCATTCTCACTACTTCCTATTTTTTTTCATTAGATAGCGGATTTTTTTCACTGACTCTTTCCTAGTATGATCCTCACTAAAAATCTATTTCAATGCGGTCACAAAATCCTTTATTGTGGGTCCGTTAAGAGAGACTCACAGACCATCTAGGGCAATCCCCCTCCTACTTTAGGAATAAGTAAACTGAGGTACAGAGAAAGAAAGTATTTACGCTCAGAGTATGTGGAGAACCCCAGATCTCCTCGGTGTCATTCTATTACATCACACTGATTTAGATTTTTCTATTGCATTTATTTCAGTACTTGTGATTTTATAGGTGGGAATACTTCCTCCACCTATACAGATCATACCCTCAACACAGCTTAGTAAATGGTATTTGGGAATTACTGTAATTGAGGAAATTCATGAAGTCACCTAATATAGTGGAAGGGCCAGTAACTCTGGAGTCTGAAGACTTAGATTCAAATAGCACCTTTGATAATTACTGGATGAAGTAATTAATTTTATTGCCATCTACTTTTTACTTTTAAAAAAGAACATGAAATATGTCATGTGGTTATATTCCTTGTTTTTACATATCTTGGTATTGAATTCATGAAACAGATAGACATAGATAGATAGAAACATAGACAGACACAATCATATGTAGATACGCATTTATTAAAAGTTTGCTATGCACTGGTCATTGTGCTAAGAGTGAGGGATACAAATACAAGCAAATATCTACTATCATTCCACTTGGGAAAGACAACCACACATATAGGGGACCTAGAAAAGGAGTGAAGAATCTGTGCTAGAGGGGCAGCTAGGTAGCACAGTGGATAGAGTGCCATGCTTAGAGTTAGGAAGACTTTAATTGAAATCTGTCCTCTGACACATAACAGCTGGGTGACCCTGGGCAAGTCACTTAACCCTGTTAGCATCCATTTCCTCATCTGTAAAATGAGCTGGAGAAGGAAATGACAAACTACTCCAGTATCTTTGCCAAGAAAAGTTCAAATGGGGTCATGGAGAATCAGACATGACTGAACAACAACAATTCCTCTATTAGCATAAGGTTCAAGAGCCCAAGAAAAGCTTAATTTTACCCTGAAGATTTATCATAAATAGATGTACAGACATAGATATATGCATTCATATACATACATGCATATATACTTATTTATATTTAAAAATAATTAAAACTCTAAAATACAACTTACCACCAGAGGAAATGTTTACAAACAAAAACCAACAGACAAAAAAACCTGATCTTAAAATAATTAATCTTGGTTTTGAGAGAATGGCTTGTGTGCTGACAGATGTGTGTATAGTGTCTGAACTCAGGAAAATTTTCGAAATCAGTCCTAAGCTTCTAGTCTTTCCATTCTATACACTCTTTTTCCATCTTCAAAACCTCCAGAGCAATCACTTCCTCCATGTTCCTTTCTATTATTAAAATCTACAATCAACTAAGTATCTACTATTAGTCATTTATACCTTATGGCCCAGGAGCGCATTCCCCTTGAGTGTTTCTATTAGAATGCTCATCTCTCATCGTAAAGTAGAAGAAAACCTTTGTCCTTTATTAAAGACATTTCAGATTTTAAGTGGGAGAGAAAAGTTAGAGGATACAAGGATGGCTTCTCAGTCTCCCTGAAATGATACCCTAGTGGCATTTGCTATAATTAGTGAGGAGCTACAATGGCTTTTACTCTGGATACTGAAATGTATACTGTATAGACAATACTATTCTGGGGCACCTCTTTGTCTCTCCTTTTCCCCAACCACCTCTGCAACCGCTCCATTGGCCCCTGGCCCACCCATTTCCTCTTCTTCCCCAGCAGCAGTTTAGTAGAAACTTGGCAGTGTGCTAGGATATGTTTCCTCTGCTTGGCTGCACCCTGGATAGCTTAGCTATCCCTTCCCCTCATCTTGGGAAAGGTGCAGACAGAAAAAAAAATAATTCTAAGTTGTATGTGTGTGTGTGTGTGTGTGTGTGTGTGTGTGTGAGAGAGAGAGAGAGAGAGAGAGAGAGAGAGAGAGAGAGAAAGAGAGAGCGAGAGAGAGAGACAGAGACAGAGACAGACAGAGAGACAGAGAGAGACAGAGAAATGGCGAAGAGAGGCAGAGGGAGAGGGAGAAGGAGAGGGAGAGGGAGAGGGGGAGGGAGTGGAAGAGGGGGAGGGAGAAGGAGAGGGGAAGGGAGAGGGAGAGGGAAAGGGGGAGGGAGAGAGAGATTGTAGAGTCCTAGAATGGTACTTGCAATGTTTGTGTTTCCTCTCACATATGACTTTATTCAGAACCCAGGAAAGAGCAATATTATACTATTGGTGTCTTGAGAATTGATTGACTCTACACCTATCTTACTGAAGGTGATACCTCCAGGGCTGTTGGCATGACTGACCTTAGCGTCAATTGTTTCCTGCCCTTTCAACCTTAGGTAAGGTACTTAACCATTTTAAGACTCAGTTTCTTCCTTTATAGAATAAGATAACCTTTCCACCACCAGCTTCACATGATTGTTGTATAAAAGCACCTCATTAACCTCAGAGAGTTAAAGAAAACAGAGAGTCACTTTCCTTTTGTGGAGGGGGCGGGGCTTAGTTTTCTCATTTGTCAAAAGGTTGGGCAAGATAATCGCTAAAATCCCTTCCAGCTCTGAATGTTACCACACAATGAAAGTATTCACAAAGAACAATGAAAATTGAGGTTATCAAGGGAAGTCTATGTGCTATCATCCTGGAGGAATCATTGGTGATTTTCCTCCCACTCTCTGGACAAGATTAGCACTAGGCCAGGGAGCTGTACATCCTAACATACATGCATATGTACTCCTATACTTCCCCAGTGTACATCCTCATTCCAAAGACTACTGTTGACTAGTTCTGGCTCCCTCATCAACTGAGAGCACTTTAGGTAAGTTACTTCTTTTCTGAGAGACTTATTTGCATAAGAAACCTCTCTCCCTAAGTATTAGCGTCTCCTCCCACCTCCAAGAATCTTATACTTGAATGAGTATTTAACTTTTCAGCTTACAGAAGGTAATCTCCTTAAGGGCAGAAATTATTTATTTATTCCTTTGATCCTCCCACCTCCGCAGCCTAGCACAGTGCCTTGGAAATAGTAGGCACTTAATAGATGCATTTTGGATTGGATTGGATTGCAATGGATTTTTAAAAATGAGAGGCTGGGATAGATGGTTTCTAAGTTGCCTTAAAGTTCTATGTTTCTTTAAGGGATTTCTGCCTTTCTCAGTTTTCCCTCCAAGTACTAAGAAACATTTTCTACATGTTTACTGTGATATCATTTCTGTTTTTATCATGACCTTCATTTCAAAATGCTTTTTAAATGTCAACATCCCCCTCAGTGCTGGAACTAGGAGTCAGAGTCTTTGCTCGGTTGCCTTCCATCCTTCTCTCATATTCAAAAGTTGAATTATAACATAATACTTGAAATCATGGATCAATGGAAAGAGCCTCACTGCTACACAACTTGGGGCTGGGTTCAAGTCTTCAAAAAAGTTTTCTCAGTGACTAGCTGTGTGTACTTGGCTAATTCATATCACTTCTCTGGGTCTCAGTTTTTGTAGTTTTATAGTCATGTCGAACTCTATATGACCCCATTTTGGGGTTTTCTTGGCAAAGATACTGGAGTGGTTTCCCATTTCCTTCTCCAGCTCATTTTACAGATGAGGAAACTGAGGCAAAGAGGATTAATTGACTTTATCTAGGGTCATCCAGCTAAAAAGTGTCTGAGTCTAGATTTGAACCCAGGGAGATGAGTTTTCCTGACTCTAGGCCTGATGTTCTATCCACTGTACTGCCTGGCTGCAGTACAGTTTTGGGTTCTAGTTTTATGAATTACAAAATGTGACCTAGCCTCCCTTCCAGTTCTAATTCCCGAAAAGTGCCATATTCTAGTTTTGTGCCTCTTTATCATTCTATTTTATGTCTTTAATTAACCATCTTTCTTAAGGAGTCCCTAACTATGGCAGGTTTTTGTGGTTTAGATGGGGATTTAATCAATGCTCCAATGTTACATTAATTGCTCACCATTACCTGTAATGAGTTTAGTCTTCTTTTTTTTTTTTTTTAATGCAATTTATTTATTTAACATATTTGGTTTTCAGCATTGATTTTCACAACAGTTTGGATTACAAATTTTCTCCCCATTTCTGCCCTCCCCCCCCACTCCAAGATGGCGTATATTCTGGTTGCCCTGTTCCCCAGTCAGCCCTCCCCTCTATCACCCCCCTCCCCTCTCATCCCCTTTTCCCTTCCTTTCTTGTAGGGCAAGATAAATTTCTACGCCCCATTGCTTGTGTATCTTATTTTTTAGTTGCATACAAAAAGTTTTTTTGTTTTTGAACATCTGATTTTAAAACTTTGAGTTCCAAATTCCCTTCCCTCTTCCCTTCCCACCTACCCTCCCTAAGAAGTTGAGCAATTCAACCTAGGCCACACATGTATTATTATGTATAACCCTTCCACAATATTCATGTTGTGAAAGGCTAACTACATTTTGCTCCTTCCCAACCCATCCCGCTTTATTGAATTTTCTTCCTTGACCCTGTCCCCTTTCCAAAGTGTTTGTTTTGATTACCTCCACCCCCATCTGCCCTCCACTCCATCATCCCCCTGCCTTTTATTTTTTTTTTTTTTTATCTTCCTCCCTCTTCTTTCCTGTGGGGTAAGATACCCAACTGAGTATGTATGGTATTCCCCCTCAGGCCAAATCTGATGAGAGCAAGGTTCACTCATTCCCCCCTCACCTGCCCACTCCCCTCCTCTCCTAGAACTGCCTCCTCTTGCCACCTTTATGGGAGATAATCCACCCCATTCTATCTCTCCCTATCTCCCTCTCTCAGTAAGTTACTCTCTCATCCCTTAATTTCATTTTATTTCTTTTAGCTATCTTCCCTTCATCCTCAACTCACCCTGTGTCTGCTCTCTCTCTTTTACATATATATATATATATATATATACACATACATACACATACATACATATACACATAGATACATGCATACATACACATTCACTTATATATACATAAACATATATATATGCATATATATATATGCATATTCCCTTCAACTACCCTAATACTGAGGTCTCATGAATCATACTCATCATCTTTCCATGTAGGAATGTAAACAAAACAGTTCAACTTTAGTAAGTCCCTTGCAATTTCCGTTTCTTGATTACCTTTTCATGCTTCTCTTGATTCTTGTGTTTGAAAGTCAAATTTTCTATTCAGTTCTGGTCTTTTCACTGAGAAAGCTTGAAAGTCCTCCATTTTACTGAAAGTCCATATTTTGCCTTGGAACATGATACTTAGTTTTGCTGGGTAGGTGATTCTAGGTTTTAATCCTAGCTCCATTGACCTCCGGAATATCGCATTCCAAGCCCTTCGATCTCTTAATGTAGAAGCTGCCAGATCTTGGGTTATTCTGATTGGGTTTCCACAATATTCAAATTGTTTCTTTCTGGCTGCTTGCAGTATTTTCTCCTTGATTTGGGAGCTCTGGAATTTGGCAACAATATTCCTAGGAGATTTCTTTTTGGGATCTATTTGCGGAGGCGATCGATGGATTCTTTCAATTTCTATTTTGCCCTGTGGCTCTAGAATATCAGGGCAGTTCTCCTTGATAATTTCCTGAAAGATGGTATCTAGGCTCTTTTTTGATCATGGCTTTCAGGTAGTCCAATAATTTTTAAATTATCTCTCCTGGATCTATTTTCCAGGTCAGTGGTTTTTCCAAGGAGATATTTCACATTGTCTTCCATTTTTTCATTCCTCTGGTTCTGTTTTATAATATCCTGATTTCTCATAAAGTCACTAGCTTCCACTTGCTCCAATCTAATTTTTAAAGTAGTATTTTCTTCAGTGGTCTTTTGGACCTCCTTTTCCATTTGGCTAATTCTGCCTTTCAAGGAATTCTTCTCCTCATTGGCTTTTTGGAGCTCTTTTGCCATTTGAGTTAGTCTATTTTGTAAGGTGTTGTTTTCTTCAGTGTATTTTTCAGTATTTTTTTGGGTCTCCTTTAGCAAGTCATTGACTTGTTTTTCATGGTTTTCTCGCATCCTTCTTATTTCTCTTCCCAATTTTTCCTCTACTTCTCTAACTTGCTTTTCCAAATCCTTTTTGAGTTCCTCTATGGTCTGGGGCCAGTTCATGTTTTTCTTGGAGGCTTTGGTTATAGGCTCTATGACTTTGCTGTCTTCTTTAGGCTGTATGTTTTGGTCTTCTTTGTCACCAAAGAAAGAATCCAAAGTCTGAGACTGAATCTGGGCGCGTTTTCGCGTCCTGGCCATATTCCCAACCAACTAACTTGACCCTTGAGTTTTTCAGTGGGGTATGACTGCTTGTAGATTACAGAGTTCTATGTTCTACGTTTGGGGGGGAGGTGCCAGCTCTGTCAGAGTCGCACTCCTCCTTCCCCAAGGACCCCCAGTCCAGACTGGGCTCAGATCTTCGGCAGGCTGTGCACCCCTGCTGTGATCCGCCACTTAATTCCCCCCACCAGGTGGGCCTGGAGCGGGAAGTAACAACAGCTGTAGCTGCCCCACCTCCGCTGCCCCCGGGGCTGGAAGCCGAACCGCGAACTCCTTCCACTCCTGCAGCTTTTCCCACTAACCTTCTCCGCAGTCTTTGGTGTTTGTGGGTCGAGGGGTCTGGTAACTGCTCACGTATTCAGGGCGCTAGGGCCCCCTCCGCCCGGCTTCTGGACTGGATCGTCCACACCGCTCAGGCTGGGCTCTGCTCCACTCCGTTCCCAGCTCCCAGCTCCCAGCTCCCAGCTCCGTGTGGAATAGACCTCACCCAGAGACCATCCAGGCTGTCCTGGGCTGGAGCCCTGCTTCCCTCTGCTGTTCTGTGGGTTCTGCCGTTCTAGAATTGGTTCAGAGCCATTTTTATAGGTTTTTGGAGGGACTCGGGTACGGAGCTCACTCTAGTCCGTGCTTACCAGCCGCCATCTTGGCTCCGCCCCCCGAGTTTAGTCTTCTTAAGGAGAGTCTATAGCCATATCTATAAGAAGGAACGTACCTTCCCTGATACAAGGACCCTCTTTGTGTTCATCTTGATTACTATTTATTTCTGGACTCCTACGTGAGAAGATATGTTCTTCCTTTTATGAAATATGAATTGGTGATATTCAGCTTCATATCATATTAGTAATATTTTTGCTGATCCATTTCTTTGCTGGCTCTGTGACAAGGACATTTCCTCGTTTTATGTGAAGCAGGCTTAGACATTAACTAGCATGGTATAGCAGAAAACCAAAACAAACAAAAATAGGGGACCTGGAAGCAGGGCCTTTGAAGTGTGAATTCAGGCTCTGAAACTTATTGTTGTGTGAATCTGGTCAAATTCATTACTCTTTTGGAGACTCATTTCTGCATCAATAAAATATGTATTTTAATCCTTTTACTACATACGTTCACATTGTTCTTAGGCTCAAATAAAGTCACAAATGTCAAAGTATTTTGTAATTATTCAGAGATCAGTTATAATTATAACATCAGCTAACATTTATATGGTGTTTCAAGGTTTGTATGGTGCTTTACAAACTTTATCTAATTTTTATCCACACAGCAGCTCTAGTTGTGAGATACCTGTTTAACAGATGAGTAAACTGAGGCAGGTAGCGGTTAAGAGATTTACCCAGTGTCTGAATCAGTGTTGGAACTCACATCTCCCTAATTCCAGGTTCAATGATATCTACTATGCTACCTGGCAACTGATATATACTAATATTATAATTTTCAATATGAGATTATAGCAGTGTAGCTAGCTGTGTTGCTTTCTGCAATATACATCTCTTTTCTAGGTTTCAGTGTTCTCTCCCCCAAAATAGAGTTGAATTAATTGATCTTAAATATGACTTTCACCTTTAACATTATATGTTCTAGGTCTCAGGGGTGGGGAACCTGTGGCCTCAAGGCCACATGTGGCCCTCTAGGTCCTCAAATGCAGAACAAATTCTATAAAGTTTAGATTCAGCCAATGGGCCACACTTGACGACCTAGAGGGCCACTTGTGGCTTCGACGCCACAGGTTCCCACCCCTGTTCTAGGTCCTAATCATACTAAGGCATTCCAAGGTCTGCTCTAGCTCCAATATTCTTTGTTCTATGATTCTTGTCAACATACCTTGATAAAACACCTACTGGGTTCCCATTCTAATCCTTGGCATTCTGGGGGATATGAGAGAAGAAGCTAATGGGGGTTTTCTCCTCAAGAAGCTTATTATCATGGTATGGAGACAAAATTAGAGATATTTCATAACAGTAGCACTAGCTGAGTAACTAGATGGCAAAGGATGGATGGAGTGTTGACTTTGGAGTCATCAGGATGTGAGTTTGAATCCTGCATGTCTCTGAGCAAATCACTTAATTTTTCTCAGTCTCAGTTCACTCATTTATAAAATAGGGATAATAGTAGCACCTACCTACCAAGGCAAATGTGAGGATCAGATCAGTTTACATATGTAAAGCAAACACACACGCATGCACAAACACATACCCACACACACACACACACACACACACACAAACAATACTCTGCAAACCCTAAAGTGCCATTCAAATGCAAGCTACCATTATTAGTATGTCAATCAACAAATATTTATTAAATACTTACTTTGTGCCAAGCAACATGCCAGGAAATGAAAAAAAAAAGTACTTATCTTCACAGAGCTTACAGTCTAGTAGAGGAAATAACTTGCAGATAAGGAGACACATATCAGAACCCTATGGATCAGGTGGAAGGTCACCTGAGACGGGAAGGCTCTAGCAGCTGGAAAACCTGGAAGGGCCTCCTTTACCAAATGCCCTCTGAGTTGAGTCTTGAAGGAAATCAGGGAAGCTAAGAAGTAGAGCTGACAGGGGAAAGGATTTCAGACATGGTTACAGTCAGTGCAAAGCTCAATGATGGAAGATGAATGGCCTTATTTATTTATTCATTCATTTACTTATTTACTTGCTTATGTATTTATTTTGGGGGAGGCAACTGGGGTTAAGTGAGGTGCCCAGGGTCACACAGCTAGTTAGTGTCTGAGGCCAGATTTGAACTCAAGTCTTCCTACCATCAGGGCCAGTGTTCCATCCACTGAACCATCTAGCTGCTCCATGCCATATTTGAGGAAAAGCAGGTAAGACAGTGTAACCCGACCACAGAAAGAGTAGAGAAAATTAAAGTGTAAGAAACCTGGAAAGGTAGATGGGGATCAGGTTGTAAAGAGCTTTTACATTCCAGATTGTTCCAGATAATTCGAGTCCTAGAATGTAACGAATTATTCTAAATGAAATCTGTGATATATAAATGAAAGAGAGAGAGAGAGAGAGTTAATAAGACAAATAATAGGGTTAATAATAATAATAGGATTAATAATAGGTTAATAATTGTGTTAATAATAGGTTAATAATAATAATAGGGTTAATAAGACAAAGAAGCAAAAGTGAACAAATGAATGGGGCATGGAAAAAACCATGTGAGATTAGGGAGATGTCTACCCCAGGTGTCAGTAGGCAAACCGTGTGGAAAGAAATTGGGTCTATGAGGCCTGGAATACAATGCCTAGGCTCTATTCATAGTATAGATTTATAAGTGAGTCGTTTAAATGCAGCTAAAATCCTAGCTCTTCTATGACATCTTCCAGTGGCAGAAGGTAGTAAATGTTTTACTGGCTCTCAAAACAAAGACTGTATACATGACGTATATTTAAGTTAACCCTGCCTTATTAACATTTTCTCTATCACTATTTTAAAGCTAGACAATCAGCAAAACAACAAATCAAAATCTGATTTGTAGCATACATAGCATTTTAAAATTGTAAATGTTCGCACTTAAAATTTAATAATTGGCTCTTATCTCTGCATGAGACAGACAGCTCCAGGTCACAGAGATCTCAATATCTTCTGACGAGACAATGTAGTATGCTTGAAAGTTTGTTTGAATTTGGTGTGTGAAGACCACTTAAGCTTAAAAGACCAAGGCTGGGTATAGAGAAATGTATTATCTCTGTGTAGAGTTATTAAATGAATCCATGGGACATTATGAATTCTCCAAAGGAGAGAACACAGAGAAATAAGAAGGCCCAGACCAGAGCTTTGGATACACCTATAGTTAAGGGGTAAGATATAAATCTTGATCTAACAGAAGACACAGAGATGGAATGGTCAGATACACAGAAGTAAAACCAACACTAACTATGTGACTTTGGGAGTCAGTTTATCTCCTGAGGACTCAGTTTTGTCATCTGCAAAATGTGGTCTTCTTATTTCATTGTACTGCCCTCATTGGTAGCATCATGGGGTATTGAGGTCAAGGATACCATTTGAGATTTGAATCCAAGCTCCGTTCCTTTCTATTGTGTGATCTTGGGGAAAGGATCTCTCCAAGGTGCTAATCTATTAAATTGGGAGCATAACCACGTGCCTTAAAGGGTTGTTGTAAGGAAATCTCAAAAGCAATGATTTACTGGCTATGAAGATGGGAGACAAACCACAGGATAAGAGAAAACACAGCTAATCTATAGCACCATGGAATTCATTAATCAAACAGTGGGTGATTCTTTGCTGTCCCCTAGGGAAGAGGTCCCATTGGACCAACATTAGTTATTCCCCTCTCTCATTGCCTATGAAGGCTAAATCCTTCTGACCTAATGACAGGGGCCTTGCTGACTAGGAGTCTTGTGGGAAATACTTTAAACCCCTCAGAAGAAAGACTCTATCTATTTCAAGTTCAAGGTGTTGGCTTTTTATAAGAGAAGGAACCCATGGGAGTTTGGTGGGGAGAACAGTGTCTCCCTGGGGGGTGGATGAAAGGGAGTCATGGTCTTCAACAGAAATATGGGCAGAAAGACAAAGTGATGGAATTTGGCTTTGAGTTTTGTTTGAACCTGAAACTTAAAGCAAAAATCAGGAGATGTGAACCAATCTGAACTAAATTTAGAGGGGAAAAAAGAAAGTGGGGGAAAAATTATGTTGCTGAGCAAAATGGCTTTGTTCCTTGACCTAAGCTATTTGCCCATCAACCTATTGCCTTGCTAAAGTGAGACCAGATTAATAAGTTCTTCCTTTAGAGCATTTTCTTCCATCGGAAGCGGGTCTGTTCAAGGAACAGAACAACTCATGTTTTCCTCTGACAGCACTCTCTCCTCCTATTTTCATTCCATTTTAAAAACATATATTCAGTCCCTACTTCTTACCTTGCAAAATCTTGTCTGTGGTGGGTACTGTGGGATATGCAAAAATATGTTACATGCTATATCGGGAAGACCATTGAGTTTACTGTCAAGAAATCTGGGTACAAATCCCAGGTCAATCATTGATGGCAAGCTACGGAACTAAGATCAAATTCCTCTGCTTTCAGATCCTCAGTTTCTTCATCTCTCCTCTCCTCTCCTCTCATTTCCTTTCCACTTTTCTTCTAGTTATGCCCACCTTTTAAGTCCCAGATCCTGTCTTCATGGAACCATGGATTTCCATGGTCACTCTAGCCCTTAATGAATTCTCTCTCACTCTGTCACTATTTGACTGCAGTTTAGAATCTAATAAAATCCTTTTTTGTATAGCTCTTCCCTTATTTTGTGCTCATCTTTCTTATGTCCTTAGCTAGATTATAAGCTCCATGTGGTCAGGACTCATGAATCACCCTTTGTCTTTATCCCCCATATAGTGCTGAGTACATGGTAGACACACATATATATCCAGAAATTGTTCAGTGATTTTGATGTTATTAAACTACTTTTTTTAGCCAAATCCCATCTATCTCTTTAACAGCTATAAACCTTTTGAAATCTGGTATAGCTGCAAATAATGGATCACCATGATCTTAGAAGCATCATATTTGGGTGACTCAATGGGCAATGAAGATATTCCTGGTGGGCATGTGACAACTGTATCATATGGTCATGATGTCTTGCATGTAAAAAGTAGAGTAACCTGAAATTTAAATCAAATATATTTCATCAGAAAAGGAGGTGGGACAGTCATGTTTCTAGGCCAAGGTAAAATCTACATTCATTACACTTATCTCCTGATTACTTCAGCTGAAACTACCCATCATACCTTAATCAGCCAAATCCAATGGCTTTCTCTCAGTTGATAAAATGTAAGATCTTACAGGGAAGGGATTATTTGGTTTTGGTCATTATATCCTCAGCTGCTAGCACTGTGCCTGGCAAATAATAGTCATTTAGGTAATGCATCTTGACAGATTGAAACCTGATCCTTCTCAACCTTTAAGCGATATTCGACACTGTTGATGGCTCTTTGCTTCTAGATTTGTCTCATCTCAGGGGTTTAAGAATTTTGTCTTCTTTTGGTTTTACTTCTGTGTATCTGACCATTACATCTCTGTGTCTTTTGTTAGATCAAGATCTATATCTTACCCCTTAACTATAGGTGTATCCCAAAGCTCTGGTCTGGGCCTTCTTATTTCTCTGTATCTCTCCTTTGGAGAATTCATAATGTCCCATGGATTCATTTAATAACTCTACAAAGTGATAATACATTTCTATATATCCAGCTTTGTTTTTTTAAGCTTTAATCCCACATTATCAACTACATACTTTACATTTTAAATTTGATGTTCCACCAGCATCTCAAATTCAACACAACCCAAGCAGAAATCATTAACTTATCCCCTAACTCTTTAACTTCCCCCCTCTTGCCAATTTCCTTGTTTTATTTGGCATCAAGACCAGTCTTCTAATGCCTAAATTCTTAATCCTTAACTCTCCTTTTTCCCCACATATCCATCCAATCATTTGCAAAATCCTGTTGATTCTACTTCTATACTGTGATGTTAATAGAATGAGAAGATCTTCCCTGCCCATTAAGGGAAGTTTGATTAGGGGAGGCTTGTTTATAGGAAGGCATGAGCTAATTTCTAATTAGGCACTGGGTCATGAGGGTTGTGATAACCTCTGGCATCTAAGAAGTGTATATCTATATCTATATCTTATCTATATCTGTATCTATATCTATATCTATATCTATATCTATATCTATATCTATATCTATATCTATATCTATCTCATGAGGGTTGTGATGCCCTCTGGCTTTGAGAAGTGTATATCTATCTCTAGCTCTGTTTCTATCTATCTATCCATATACTCTGAGGTTAGCATGTTGCTTTGGTGCTCACTCACTAGAAGAGTGTTCACGTTGGTCAGATTGTTGATGCTAATCTGTCTGTTGATGCTAATTTCTAAGACAGAAGCTCTGTCTGTTGGTCTTTATTTCTCTGCTTGTAATTTCTGTTTGTACTTACTCTGAAGTTCAGGATGTTGGCCTTTCCCCTGAACTAAGTGAATGATATATATTTTTAATTAAAATAAGATTATTGACCCCTTTAAAGCTGCTTTATTTTAGAAAAGCATATCTAAGAACCTGTGCTAGCAGCCATCCTGAGTATGTCAGTGTGCTTGCCATCACACGTCCCCCCCCTCTCATGAATTGCCTTCTTTCCATTCACATGGACAACTGACATTGACTTCTAAATGATATGCCTCCCTTTAAGATCTCCATTCTCCAATTCATTCTTCACAGAGTTACCATCATAATGTCACTAATGTATAACCCTGGCTATGCTTCTTCTCTTCTCATAAACTCAGTACTTCCCTAATACCTTGAATTTAAGAATAATACAAGATGTAAAATATAAATAAAATATAACAAAATATTATTTAGTGCCCTGGCTCCAACCTGCCTTGCCTAGCTTATTACACATCACTCTACCCATGAACTCTACCATCCAGCCAAGCTGACTTCACACATGGAGTTTTCCCTTCCATCTTTGTGTTTGTGCATATGTGTGAAATGTATTCCCTCTTCACCTCAACCTCTTAGAATCTCTCGCCTCCTCCAGGTATCATTTCAAGCCTCATCCTCTTTTAGAGGGCCTTTTTTTGTTCTCCCTGGATGTTAGCATGCCCTCCCCAAATTACCTCGTACTTACTTTACTCATATTGTGCATGTATTTATACTTACATATGCTACCCTTCAATAGAATACAAGCTCTTCGAGGGCAGGTTCTGTTTCATTTTTGCTTTGTATCTCCACAGCCTCCCACAGTGCCTGGGACACAGTAGGTTCCTAATAAAGGATTGTTGATTGATTGACTAATTACCCACATGATGTACTAGTGTAGACAGAACATTAAAAAACCCTCAAGGAGAGCTTCCAGCTGGCTGAGTAGATACTTTATGAAGGATTTATAGGAAAAACCAGACAAGCATTACAGTATTGCGAGAACTGGTCTCTCTCCTTGGGTGATTACTTTGAAGGTGACACATTCATTTGGTTGCATGGTTGTCTGCCTTAATTGGTTAAACACGAACAGTTTAACTATTTATTAGACCATCAGGCTCATCGCTTTACATTCTCATCACCCCAGCTGAATACACAAATAGGGGAGAAACCATTTTTCGTTTTCTGAACAATTTTATTCTAGGACAGTACTGTCAAGCATAATAAAGAATTGTTCCCTAGGTCACTCCCACTCCCAATATGTATATGTGTGCATACACACACACACACACACACACACACACACACACACACACCTTGAAACTCTATTGCTCTTGTAATCCTAACTACTCCCTCAGTTCCAGCCAGTTCTGTTGGAAAGTAATTCATCAGTGTATGGTTGTCATAACCATTTTTTTAAACACACTTGGTTTGGGAAAAAATATCTTTTATTTTAAAATTCAACTGAGTTTCACTATCTTGTTTTTCTTTCTTCCTTTTAATTTTTTTGGCTCCATGTTTCAAAGGCATTTTAATTAATCAAGAATGATTCAGAGTATTTATAAGCCTGAAAGCTTATTTGACAATAAGATTTGAAATTAGAAGTTACCTTAGATATTATGTAGTCTGATCTTTCATTTTACAGGTGAGGAAACTGAGGTCCCCCCAAAAGTTAAGTGATTTGCATGGTCACTTCACTAGTAAGTAGCAGATTCAGGATTAAAACCCAGAAGAAGAATTAACACCAAATCTATTGCAATTTTTTCCTCCTATAGAATATCATGTCACCTCACTTAGAATTCAGTTAGCCGTGATAGATTGGCCCAAGCAGTAGCTTGGCAGGCAGAGGACCTGAGTTGAGATTCAGGGCCAATTCACTATGTTTGTCATCATACCTTCCTTTGACCCTTATTTCCTGCTGTGTAATATTAGAGGACTGGCCCTCTCCATCAAAGTTACTGAATTTAAATAAAACCTGGAGGAGATAAGTTATCAGAGATGATACAAGAATATTTTTTATAGATCTCTCAGTTAGCCTTCAAGTGCCAGACACATAGATTCTAAAGTCGATGACTCAGGAAGAGAGAATGAAGTTGATGACTTTGTGCAACTCTGCCTCATTTATGTCCAATTCACACACAAGTCAAGACATCACCTGTGATGTCATTGGTCCTTTTTGAAAATGAAGGACCAACAACAAAAACAATAAACAACAACTTAGATTCTAGATATTGAACCTATCATACTGGAGATAGCATGGTCATGGAGTCTGAACTGGATCCAGATGGCTCTGGAGGAAAAAGTGAGGCTGGTGACCTTGCATAGCCCTCCTTCACTAGTCGACTGCAAGTCATGTCATCATTTCCCTGCTTTCATGGTCCTCTTCAAGAATGAAAGACAAATACAACAATAACAAATAAAATCAAAGTCTTAGACCCAATGCAAGCTTAATTACTGAAGGAAAACCTCCCTAGTTCTCTTAATTTCATTTTTCCTCATCTATATAATGGTGATAGTAATACTTGTACAGTCCACCTCACAGAACTGTTTTGTAAATTCTTCCCCTTACTCAATGTACTCCAATGACTCACCATTAACTCTAGAATCAAACATAGAATCCTCTCTTTATAACCTCCCTCACCCCCACACCATCCCTATCACACATGTACACACTTCTTCCTGGTCTTCGGCTACTTTACACAGTACCACATACTCTTTGATCCAGTGACACGGGCCTCTTTGTTGCTCCTTGAACTCAGTATTCCATATCCCCACTCTGGGCATTTTCTCTGGCTTTCTTCCATGCCTAGAATATTGTTGTCCCTCATCTTCAGCTTCTGGCTTCCCCAGCTTCCTTAAAGCCCCAGCTAAAATCCCACTTTGGACAGGATACTTTTCCCAATCCACTTTAATACTAGTGCATTCCCTATATTGATTACTTTCTGTTTATCCCATTAATAGCTTGTTTGTCCATATTTATTTGCACATTTTCTCTTCCTTTAGACTGTGAGATCCTCAAAGGCTGGCCCTGTCTACCTTTCTTTGCATGCCCAGCACTCAGCACAACGCCTGGTGCCTAGTAAGTGCTTAATAAATGTTTATTGACAGATTGACTGACTAAATTATAAACAGTTGGAGATAAGCAAGCTATGACATTATCCCATTAGCGTGTCTGTCAGTTAATAGGTATTTGTGTGAAATCTCTTAAATATTCATTGCTACATCTAGTTACAAATTTTAAAGGTAAAATTAATTTTTTGCAACCTCTAATTATCAGTTAAACCGGCTGGATACAAATTGGCCCTAGTTTTGCCTTCTTTTTATTCAGTTTTTTCCCTCCCCCTATAAAATGCCAAATACACTTGGGTCTGTCTGTACCCTGCTTTTCACCATGACCATGCATTGAATATTAATGGAGGCCTTTTAGCAGGCTGACTGTACATCTAGAATATGTAATCCCTATGTAATTTTAAAACAAATGATTGTCAACACAAGACTGCTCCTACTGAATTTGCCTTGCTGGCTGTCACAATTGTGTGAAGATTGAAGCTATAATCTTGTGGTTGTTTTAGACATTCCCCAAATCGAGGTCAAAAAATGGGGAGATGCTTCAATGATCTGGGATCATTAATTTGACATGGGCAAGGATTCTAGAAAGAAAAATCTTAATAAAAAGTATGTGAAGTTATATTTTCAGCTTGCCAACTCTCATCACATTTGTCAAATTCAAAGAAATGCAATCTTTATAATGTACTCTATATTTACAATTTTTTTAAAAATTTATTTGGGAAATGAACTATTTTTGAACTGTTGGTGTGGAGCTAATTCTACTTTTCTCTGCTCAGGGAATGCTATTTGAGAGTCATACAATCTCAAAGCAAGAATTTATAGGGCATCTAGTCCAAACCATATCTCATTAAAACACAAAATAAAACAAACACAATATCCTTACTATATCCATAGCCAGCATTCATCTGATCCCTCCTTTCAGACTGCCAGGAAAACACTGGTTTTCTGTGAAGATGTCCGAGGCACTGGGCCTGGATCTTTCTCAACTTTCTCTATTCTTGTTCTTTGTCTATGCTGTCAATAGGATATAGCATATCAGAGCTTGTGGGACTCAGTATCAGAGCTTGGAGGAATCTTAGAACACAGAATGCCAGAGCTTGAAGGGACCTTAAGACAACAACAACAGAGAGTATTTTTCAAAACATTTTACTAAGACTTTAAAAAGGTATGTAAATAAAAACTTTTATGATCTGAGGAAGGAGGACTCAGTCTAGCCAGAAAAAGAGAGGAGGAACTATGGGGAAAGGTGGCATGACCAATGATATGGTACAACAAAACAGTAGAAGGATGTATTCTTTGTTGGGCAGAAACAATTAGTTACATTTTCCTAGCACTTTAAGTTTTATAGAACATATTCCCCTCAATAGCTTCATGGTGTAGTGGTCTAAGAATTACTATTCCCTCTCATAGAAAATGGAATTAAGGAACAGCTAGGTGGTACAGTGAGTAGAGCACTGGCCCTGGAGTCGAGTTCAAATCTGGCCTCAGACACTTGACACACTTACTAGATGTGTGACCTTGGGCAAGTCACTTAACCCCAATTGCCTCAAAAAAAAAACAAGAAAATGGAATTAAGACTCAGAAAGATTAATTCACACACCCGAAGTCACACAGCTATTTCTTGCAGACACTAATCCAGACTCTCTCTCTGACTCCAAGCTTATCTCTCATTCCATACTGCTACACAATCTTCTCTTGGAGGCAGCTGGGTGGCACAGTAGATAGAGAACTAGGCCTGGTCTCAGGAAGGCTTGAGATCAAACACAGCCTCAGACACTTATTAGCTGTATGGCCTCGGGTAAGTCACTTAATCGGCCTCAGTTTCCGAATTTGTAAAATGAGGATAATAATAGGGTTTCTGTGAGGCTCAGAGGAAATAATAGATGTAAAGCACTTTATAAATATTAAAGTGCCATGTAAAGGGAAGTTATTATTATTGTTATGAATAATAATCCTTGAAGACAATAAGCAGATTAATATGATTAGAGTCAGGGGGATATAAAAAGGGAAGGGGAAAAATGGTACACTAGAAAGAACATTGACTCTAGATTTTGAAAGGCTGGAATCAAATTTCACCTCTGTTGCTTATTAATTGTATGACTTCGTACAAGTCACATAACTTCCCTGGGCTTCAGTCTCCTCCTCTAAAGTGAGGAGGTTGGAGTAGTTGGGCTTCTGGGTTTCTTCAAGCTCTTGAGTTATGATCCCATGAAGGTTTCTATTCCTTTCCTGTCCATTGAATAATGTCCTGAGCGATAATGCTGTAACTCGAGCTTTAGCGAAGGCTCTGGCCTCCTGAGTTATGAGAAATCAATTATGAACGATTTAAAATGATAATAGGTGGTTTCTCATTCATTGTCCCACTGTGTCCTTGATACATGGGTGTGTTAAGCTGGCCATCAGTGACTATGATTTCATCGGCATATCTTTCTGCAGTCTGAATTATCGGTCACTCTATATACCCTGTGGGAAGAGAAAGTAACTGTAACCCACTGCTAATACCTTATTAGCTCTAATTAAGAGCCTGGGCTGAGATAGCCATCAGAGAAGAGGCCTGAGAGGAAGGAGTGAGTGAGCAGGGAGCAGCTCCACCCACTTCTCTGTAGGAAGAAAAATTATTTAAATTCTAGGCCCATGTCTCTATCTAAGACAGTCTGCTGTCTCTGGCTGAGCAACTAAAGCCCATGTTTACACTTCTAAAGTGTCCAGAAAGGGCCTGAAGGCTATGCAATGAAAAACCTGGCTTCTTAAGCCTGTAGTGTTAAATTTTTCCCCAATTAACAAGCATTTGATATCTCTCCTTTTCACCCTCTACTAGCTCTGAAAAGAGAGAAAAACAGAACCCCTGTAACAAATATGCATTCAAGCAAAGCATATCTCCACATTAGTTATTTCCAAAAATGCATTCCAATTCGGCATCTTGAATTCATCATCTATCTGTCAGGAGGTGGGTCATGAAATCTTAGCATCATAGAATGCTCAAGCTGGCAGGGACTTTATAACATAGACTGTCAGAGCTGGAAGGAACCTTATAATACAATGTGAGGACATAGAATCGAGCTGGAAGGGATTGTAGAGAACGTGTAGAGAAGGGGTTCTTAACTGTTTTGGTGACATGGACCATTTTGGCAGCCTGGTGAAGCCTTTTTTTGAAGTGTTTTCAAATGCACAGGATTATAAGGGAAACCAAATTTATTGAAATATAGTTATCAAATACATAAAAAGCTAACAATTGACTCCAGGTCAAAAAATCCTGATATGTAAGTCTTTCATTTTACAGATTGAGGGAACTGAGACCAACCACTAGTGATATTAGTTGATGATTGACTTAGGTTTATTATTGCTTAGAAAGCAGCTCACATGTTCAAGTTACTAGTATTCATTCAATTGAATTCAGCCTGGAGAAGAAAGATTCATTTCACCTGGATGGAAGGTAGGCGGAAAAAGAGATTGTAGTGACATTAGAAAGAACACTTGTATCCGGAGTCAGATGATATGGGTTGGAATCCTGACTTCACTACTTCATACCTGTGTGACATTGGGCAGGTTATTTAATTTAAATCTCAGAAAATGCGACGCCTCTCTTCAACGAGGTTAAACCAAATATCTTTTTTTAAGTTATTTTTTCAGTCACCAAGCATCTCTCTTTTGCATTTCTTACTCTCCAGCTAGAAAAAGAAAAGCATCGTAACAAATATGTACAGTAAAGCAAAGTCAAAACCCACTTTGGAGTTGTCCACTGAATGTGTCACATTCTGCATTTTTAGACCATCACATTTGGGTCAAGAGGTGGGTAACATGCTACATCATCATAGACAAAACATCTTCAGACAACTTCTTAACTCCCCAATGACTGGTATGACAAATATTATGGGCCTATTTCCCATACCTACACATTCTCACCCCATCCCCCACATCCTGCCCTCTCCCAAGGGCCAATAAATAGCACTGCTAAACATCTGGTTTCTTCCGGGACAACTAGAATCTTAGCTCTTGTCTGTGATAACCACCAGGGGAGGTGGCCTGCTGATTGCTTCCTTTAACTGAGTGAACTTGATTTCTAAGCTGCAGAATCATTTGTGTTCAGTAAGCCCGATTTGCAGGAGAAGCACATGGCTGTAGAGACAGAGAGAGAGAGGCCCAGGGGCAGAGGGCTGATGGCAAAATGGAGAAGATAAGGAGAGAGCTGATGACAGGACCCCCCAGCACTTTGTTTATAGGACCATCTTCTGGCCATCTGGGGCTTGTCTGTCACTCCTGGGATTGTTTCAAACTCTGTTTCTTCAAGACTAGAACAATGTCATCTTCACTTTGATGCATTCCAGACCTTAGTATTTAGGCAGAAACATACCAGTTACAGGGAGCTGCACAGACCCATTGTCTGAGGTGTGGAAAGCTGGAGTACTGACTTCTGGAATCTTTCTTAGTGAAAGGGGCTGTGAGAGCTCAGATTTTGGCTCCCATATCATATTTAGAGAATCACAGAATCATATGAAGGTAGAGCTGGAAGGGACCTCAGGTCCATATGGTTAGAGCTGGGAAGAACCTTAGATGACAAATATAAGGGCTGGAAGAGTCTTTGGAATTTGGAATGTTAGAGAGCTGGCAGAAACTTTGAAATGTAAAATGTTAAAAATGGAAGGGAACTTGAAAGGAATTTAATCCAACTCCCTCATTTTAACAGATGAGAGGGATTTAATGATGTGACTTACCCAGGGTCACATTGCAGACATAGTTCAGGCTGCCAATATGCCCTGCCTGGAAGGCCTTTGTCCTTTCCCATTCAGTACCTGTTGCAATCTTTGTATTCATGCTTCACAGCCCAAGTCACATCTCATCTCCACTGGAAAATGAATGATCTAACCCATTGTGTAAGGCCTGAAAATTGGTAGTATTTTCTGAAAATTAAAATTCAATATGAGGCAGACTTCCTTTCAATCCTGTTCCTTAAGCAGATGAGATAATCTGGTGAGAAATACAGGCAAATTGAATTTTGTTTTTCCCATAATGGTTGAATCTATCCCTAAACTAATACATTATTGATTGTAGATTGAAAACAACATAACAGCAACAGAAAGGTCTGTCAATTACAATGCTCTGTTCTAATCTCCATTTAGCTTTGTCTATGATTGCTCATTCCTTCATTCATAATAATGGTCGGCATTTACATAGTGTTTTAAGTTTTGTAAAGTACTTTACAAACGGTATCACATTTTGTCATCACAACAACCCTTGGAGACAAGTGCAATTACCACCTTCTTTTTACAAATGAAGAAAAGGAAGCTAAGAGAGGTTAAGTGACTTTTTCAGGGTCATAGAGCTAGTAAGTGTCTGAGATGAGATCTGAACTCAGATTTTCCTGACTTTAGGTCCAGTGCTCTATCTACTGAACCATCTAGCTGCAGTCAGTGAGTTGAGTTATTAACCAGTTTTTACATTCCTACTGCATACAATGTACTCTACTAGATCTTAGGGGTGTTGCAGAAGACAGAGATCTGCCTTCATGAAGATAACAGTCTAGCTGGTGACTCATAAAACTGATTTAATGACACTGTGACAGTCTGGTGTTAGCCAGACATCATTTAATAAAGCAGAATCCAGAGAAGCTGCAATAGCCATGGAAGTAATTTAGAATGTGAACATGACATTGCAAAGAAATTGTATGAAGGGCAATGTTGAATTAATGGACCTTATCTCATCCTGGAAGGGAGTCTTTAGTGGTAAACCCTAGGGATCTGTCCTTGGTCCTGTACTATTCAACATTTATCTCAATAACGTCAATGGAAACATAGATGGAATGCTTATCAATTATGCAGATAATACAGATGTCACAGTGCTGGCAGGGACAGTTAACATAGTGAAGAACAGAATCAAAAACCCAAATAAATCTCAAGAATTTGTATCAATGGGCCATATTAAATAAAATCAAGGGTATCATATATATGTATGAATATATATATATATATATATATAGTATATAAATACACATATACATATGTATATACACACATATATAAAGAGAGAGAGAAAATGAGAGACAGAAAGAGAGAGAGAGAGAAAGTGACAGAGAGACACTGAGAAACAGAAAGATAGAGACAGATACAGAGACAGAGAGACAAAGCAACAGAGAGAGAGAGAGAGAGAGAGAGAGAGAATGGAGAGAGAGGAGGAAAAGGAGGAGGATGAAGAGGAGGAAAGAGCTTCCTAACAATTAGAGCTGTTCCAAAGTAGAATGGATTGCCATAAAAGGTAAAGAGTTCTCCATCACCAGGGACCTTCACGCAAAAGCTGTTGGGCTGACAACATTAAAGGATGAAAGGAAAGATCATAGATAAACCTGGAAGGCATCAAGGCAAGGGAGCAAGCAATTTATTAAGCACTTACTATGTGCCAGGCCCTGTGCTAAGTGCTGGGGATACAAATACAAGTAAAAAGAAAGATATTCTCTGCGCCCAAGCAGCTTGTATTCAAATAGGGAAAGACACAAAAGGAAGTTGAAAAGAGGTATGTATGAAGAAGTGATAGTAAGTGGTATGTGGGTATGTTCAATTCAATAAACATTTATTAAGCACCTAATATATGCCAGGCGCTGTGCTGTGCTGGGGATACAAATACAAGTAAATGGAAAGGCAGTCTCTGCCCTCAATCTTATAGGGGAAGGCAACACACAAAAAGGAGCTACAAAGGGGTATTTGTGTGGAGGTGATCATAGCTGGTGTGTGGACATGTTGAAGTCCAAGAAAGTCAGAAGCACAATCAGGAGGCAACTGAAGGTTGACTGGATTGGTCCTCTGCTGAATATGGAGATTCCAGGAGGAGTCCAACAATGAGAGATGGGAGCCGGCATAGAAGAGGGTTGCTTCAGCTTGGGAGGAAATTGGAGGAGGATGGGTGTGCCAGGGCATGGAGGCCCCAGGTGCTGTGGGAGGTTCCAGGGTTTGATTGCAGCTGAAGTGTGGTATTCAGGAAGAGATTTTAAGTTCAGAAAGAGACTTGAGAATTTTTCCAGTCCAACAGCTTCAGTTTACAGGTGGGAAAACTGAAACTGTGAATGTTAAATGACTTGGGAATTTCTATTTCATGTAGAGGCTGAAAGAGAAGACCTCTGGGGCCCTTTTCAATCTTAGCTGCTCTAGTTCTATGAATGGCATGGGTGGGGAAAGGGAATTGGAGAGGATGGCAGTGAGACCTGAGCAATCATTGTAAGATCATAACTGAAAAATGGTAGCAAATATAGGCCTGAGGTTCTTGTCCAGGACCTCCTGGGGTCAGAGACCATTTTTAAAAGAAATTTTCCTTCTATCCATTTCTCAAATGACAATAGACCCCAAAATAGTACCAGGCTTAGAGAGACCATTCAATGATTACTCGAACTATAGCCTAGAAAAAGCAAATGACTTGTCCAAAGTCACATAGCCAGCCAGCCCTTCTTGCCTTTCAGCCTACTATAGAAGATAGAATCTTAGAAAGGATTTTTGCTTTGTAAAGAGGCTAATTTCATTTTGGCAACTTGAGTAACTTTGTGCCATTGATTTGTTTCCTTTACCTAAAGGCAAAATGGGAAGGCATTCACTGTGGGCTTCCCTGGTAAGAGGCCATGGACATTGCAGACTTGAATATGTATTATGGTAAGTAGGCCAGGGAAATATAATGGCTTCAAAGTTAGTGTATCTGGCTTTAGATCCCAGCCCTGCCCCCGACTCCCTCTCAGTTTACTCCATTTTCAAATTTATTGATTTCTGTTTACCATGTATATGTTTGCTATGTACATGATTGTTTACATACTGTCTCCCCCCATTAGATTGTGATCTCATTGAGGGCAGGGTTATCTTTGCCTTTCTTGACATCCCCAGTGCTTAGCACCACCTGTATCACATAGATGGCACTTAATAAATATTCAATGTTCACTGTTGGACCATGAATTGCAAGGATACTTATGACCTTAATAAGAGTTGACAACTCCCATTTCATGTGAAATGTCTCATTGGAGCCTCATACTGCCATGGTGTGACAGGAAGAGCAAGTATTATAATCCTCATTTTACAGATGAAGAAACTGAGGCACAGTGGAGATGATGTCATTTTCCCCAAGGTCATACAGAGATCTAGTGCTATTATTTATTATTATCCCCATTTTACTCCGTGTTCAGTGCACTATCAACTGCCTCTTCAGCAATGCTGTGAACTAAGCCTTTTCTTTGATGTACTTTCATGGGTTAAATTTCTCCTTGTTGACTATTTTTAAAATTTCCTTTTTTTTCTTGGTTCATGTATATACAAACATATATCTATATGTATCACATACATGTATATATATATATATATATATACATACCAATATGTATATACACATAAATATATCCACAATGCATATATACATATGCATGTATGTGTGTATATGTGTGTGTGTGTGTGTGTGTGTGTGTGTGTGTGTGTGTATATATATATATATATATATGTTCAGGAGCCAGAAAAAGAACAGTGTGGTGTGTGTGTGTGTGTGTGTGTTTACAGGATCATATCCTACTTACAAGACAAGATCAAGGTAGGGAAAACAGGAGGTCTATATGGAAACAATCTATGCTGGAGACTATGGCAAGACAGGTATATTGGTAAACTTCTGGTAGAGCCATGCATTTATTTAGCTATTTTGGAAATAATTCAGAATTATGTGTGGAAATTACTAAACTATCCATACCTTTGACCCATTAATAAGTGTATACCCTAAAGGGGTAAAAAGTAGAACTAAAAGTTGACTATATGCTGAAATATTTTTAGCAGCATTTTTTATAGTAACATATAACTGGAAAGAAAGCACCCATTGATTGGGGGATGGCTAAACAAATGGTAGTATAAAAGTTTAATGGAATAGTAATATGCAGTACAGAATGATAGAGATGAGGAAATCAGAGAAGATGAGTGGTTTAGATGAATTAGTTCAAAGTGAAGCAAGATGAACCAGAACAGTACACATGATGATTTCACAATGTGCATGAAAAATATACTAAGATGAAATGAAC